>NW_001860989.1:0-693 GCF_000209125.1 Entamoeba dispar SAW760
AATTTGTAATATAGGAAATTATTAAGAGCAAGAGAATTATTTCATTTATAGTGATTATTAATAAACGAGAATATTAAGAGAAATCTTAGTATTTAATTGTGAATTAAAAGTAAAAATCCAATAATAATGGAATGATAAAAGCTATTTAAGGTAAGATTAATACATTTAATCCCGAGAATAGAAACTCTTGAAGAAGTAAATTATCTACCCGTCTTGAAACACGGACCAAGGAGTCTAACATGGATGCGAATGAGAATAGCAGGAAAGCTATAACATGAAGAGAAAACGAAAAACTATGAGAGTGTAGAAATACATTTAGCAATAGTATCTTTCAATAGAAGAAGTAAATATGTTAGGACCCGAAAGATGGTGAACTATACTTGAACGGATTGAAGCCGAAGGAAACTTTGGTGGAAGATTCACGCAGTGTTAACGTGCAAATTACTTGTCATATTTGAGTATAGGGGCGAAAGACTCATCGAACTATCTAGTAGCTGGGTCCACCTGAATATTCCCTTAGGAAGGTCAAAGTATTAATAGTATTGATTGGTAAAGATAATGATTAGGTGTAATGGGTGAGTATTTTCACTCAACATCTTGTCAAACTATGAATAAACAAAGAAGAATTCTCAGTGTTAAATACACTTCAGGAATTTAAATATAAACATACTTTGAATCGGCCAAGTCTGGTAA
>NW_001860987.1:0-360 GCF_000209125.1 Entamoeba dispar SAW760
GATTTAATTATCCATTTATTCATTAATCATTAAAATGAATTGTTAAAAATTATTTTATCTATACTGCGTCAAGAATTAATAATAACTATAACAATTACTAGTACACTAAAAGTTATTTGATATTTATTACTTTTTATAGAAAATGATTTAATTATCAATAATTAATAAATTATGTTAGAATGAATTGTTAAAAATTATTTTATCTATACTGCGTCAAGAATTAATAATAACTATAACAATTACTAGTACGCTAAAAGTTATTTGATATTTATTACTTTTTATAGAAAATGATTTAATTATCCATTTATTCATTAATCATTAAAATGAATTGTTAAAAATTATTTTATCTATACTGCGTCA
>NW_001860986.1:0-639 GCF_000209125.1 Entamoeba dispar SAW760
AAGAAAAATATTGATAGTTAAATGAAACCTGATAAAATACGTATCATTCAAAATACATTGAATGATGGCAGTAAGCCTGTCAGTACAGTTGAACAGTTTTTAAAGAAAATAAAAGAAACATGTTGAATTGTATTGATTAACATAAGGACAACGAAAGATGGAAGGAAAAAGAACAGGGAAAAGAAAAAACGAAAACAAAAACGAAAGATGGGAGTTAAAAGAAAAATGAAGGATTTAAAGAAAGAAGAACTTGAGAATGAGGAATCTAAGAATGAGGAAATTGAGAATGAGGAAATGCAAGTGAGATAAAAATAAATTTAGAGATTAAAGTAGATGAAAATGGAAATAAAAATGAAACAAAATGAAATTAAGAAATAAACAAATGATGTTAATAATAAAGAAGTGAATTGATAAAAAGTAAGAGCATTTTACACGATTTCAAAATATTGTGTTTCTGGACCGATTCTAATGCAAAGATTTCAAGCGTAGCAAAAATGATAGTGAATTTAGAAATTGAAAAATGAAGAAAGAATTAAGAAAGAATTGAATGAAGAAATGAAATTGATAAAAGTAAGAACATTTTTACACGATTTCAAAATATTGTGTTTCTGGACCGATTCTAATGCAAAGATTTCAAGC
>NW_001860985.1:0-576 GCF_000209125.1 Entamoeba dispar SAW760
AATAAATACATACATAGATATATAAATAAAGATATATATAAATAAATAAATAAAGAAATATATATATATATATAAATAAAGAAATATATATATATATATTTCTTTATTTATATATATATATATATTTCTTTATTTATATATAAATAAATAAATAAAGAAATATATATATATATATAAATAAAGAAATATATATATAATAGAATATAAAGGTTATAGAAGTTGAAAGGGATTAAAGTAAAGTAATCTAGTCAATAAAAAGACGAGCTTGGCAGGGATCGAACCTGCAATCCCCAGATTCGTAGTCTGATGCGTTTCCATTGCGCCACAAGCCCTATAACATTCATAAAATACTGGGAAGATAAAAAAAGGGATATATAAGTTATATAAATGTTATAAGTTATATAAATGTTATAAGTTATATAAATGATATAAGTTATATAAATGATATAAGTTATATAAATGATATAGATATGATATAGATATAGATATAGATATGATATATAAAAGACATAAGAAAGATAAGATATAAAATAAACAGACTAGGAATAATAATAAAAGTACATAGTCATATAATAA
>NW_001860984.1:0-787 GCF_000209125.1 Entamoeba dispar SAW760
AAATTCTTTTAATAATCATTTCTTATTTCTTTAATAATCTCTTCTATGAGATTACTTATTCCTGTTTATCTCTTATATTATTCTCCCTAAATATTATGAATACTTATTTTATTTATTATTTTATTGACAAACTGTGCTATTCTCTCATAATTTATTATTTAAACAAACGTAAATGCTATATTCTCTCTTTATTATTCCTCTCATTATATAGTAGCATTAATTATTATTAATCATCCTTATTCTCTTAATGCTTTTATGGTAATGTATGTTTATGGTTTTATTTAATGAAGCTGTAAATATGTTTATAATTTATTTTAAGAATGCTTAACATAATTAAATACTACTCAAAATAGTTTTGTTTCTCGTGGGTTTTTTGAGACCCAAAACTATTTTGAATTTTCGAATTATTTAATTCGAAATTCTTCAACAGAAGATTTATTTCTTCTTTTCTCATCTGTCCTTTATTGGGTTTATACCCAATTTTTTGACATTTTAAATTTAAATATTATTAAGTCTTTTAATACCCTCTTTTATACTAGTTATTTTATTTGATATTAAAAATTATTAAAATATTATTTATTATATTTTACTGATACTTTAATGTATTTTCTAAAAGTAAAAATTCTAAAGATATTTCTTCTAAAAATAAGAAAATTTACTCTGAAAATGGGAATTCTTTCTTTTAAAAATAGAATTTTTGAATAATTAACAAAATTTTTTGAAAATAGTTTACTTTAAAAATAGAACATAATATGTCATAAAATTTTCCAAATTCGAAAATGAAGAA
>NW_001860983.1:0-609 GCF_000209125.1 Entamoeba dispar SAW760
AAAAAAAACTCTCTATATAAAAACAAAAAGGTAGATTACCTGACGTTCCCATCTGTGTGAACATAATGGTACTGATCAGGCTCTAAGCATCTTTACTTCCGTGTTCGGATGGGAACGGGTGTATCCTACTTGATATGAACCTACCGTTATCCTACTTACTTATGACTATGACTATCATATATTTTCTTATATTATTATATTATTATATGACTATGTACTTTTATTATTATTCCTAGTCTGTTTATTTTATATCTTATCTTTCTTATGTCTTTTATATATCATATCTATATCTATATCTATATCATATCTATATCATTTATATAACTTATATCATTTATATAACTTATATCATTTATATAACTTATAACATTTATATAACTTATAACATTTATATAACTTATATATCCCTTTTTTTATCTTCCCAGTATTTTATGAATGTTATAGGGCTTGTGGCGCAATGGAAACGCATCAGACTACGAATCTGGGGATTGCAGGTTCGATCCCTGCCAAGCTCGTCTTTTTATTGACTAGATTACTTTACTTTAATCCCTTTCAACTTCTATAACCTTTATATTCTATTATATAAAGGTTATAGAAGTTGAAAGGGAT
>NW_001860982.1:0-655 GCF_000209125.1 Entamoeba dispar SAW760
AATAAGGTAAAACTGTGATAGAAATAATAGATAATAAATATAAAAGGAAGTAATGTATATATAGAAATATAAAGTAAGATATAGAAGAAATAAGATAGTAAGTTAGGCACATAATAGAGAAATATAATAAAAGGTGATATAGATAGTAAATAGTAGATAGTAGGTATAAGGTATAAGGTATAAAGTAATAAGTAATAAGTATAAAAGTATAAAAATAGAAAGGTATAATAGGTATAATAGGTAATAATAGGTATAAAAAGGGAATAAAAAATATAAAAGATATAAAAGATATAAAAAATATAAAAGATATAAAAGTTGAAATATATATATTAAGTACATAAATAATAAATAGGAACACTAAGTCTAAAAAGATGCTCACACCAGGAATCGAACCTGGGTTATCAAAGCCACAATCTGATGTACTACCTCTGTACTATGTGAGCTTATATTAATAAGCAAAACATACAAACATATAGATACACATACATATACACATACATATACACATACATATACACATAGATACACATATAGAAATACACATAGATACACATATACATATACACATAGATACACATATACATATACACATAGATACACATATAGAAATACACATAGATACACTTATAAGTAAAGTACATAAGTAATATAATAA
>NW_001860981.1:0-800 GCF_000209125.1 Entamoeba dispar SAW760
TATACACATGATAAAATAGGTAGGAGTACATAAAAGGAATATAGTCATATAGTCATATAAACATATAATATTAATAAATACATATAATAATATATTAATATATTAATATAATAATATAGTCATATAATAATATAATAATAATATAAGATACTCTAATATACTAGAACATAGTTGAAACATATAAAAGTGCATTTGCCGGGACTCGAACCCGGATCTCCACCTTGGAAGGGTGGAATTCTGCCCTTAGACCACAAATGCTTACAATATAACATAAAGTAAAATAGAATATAGAGACCACAATAGGTTAGAATATAACATAAAGTACAATACAATATAACATAAACTAGAATATAGAGACGTCAAAACCTTAGAATATAACATAAAGTACAATATAGTCTACTTTACTTATCAACTTATTATACCGATGTACTAGAAGTATATAGTATACAGCCTTATGTATATAATTTATTGCTATAAGAATATAAACGTATAACACATTAATAGATTAATAGATTAATAGATTAATACATAGCATAAATAAGTGTAAAGACTATAAGGTATAAAGAATGGTATAATATATACACATGATAAAATAGGTAGTAGTACATAAAAGGAATATAGTCATATAGTCATATAAACATATAATATTAATAGATACATATAATAATATATTAATATATTAATATAATAATATAGTCATATAATAATATAATAATAATATAAGATACTCTAATATACTAGAACATAGTTGAAACATATAAAAGTGCATTTGCCGGGACTCGAACCGGATCTCCACCTTG
>NW_001860980.1:0-854 GCF_000209125.1 Entamoeba dispar SAW760
ATTACTTTATTCCTTTTATACAAATACTCTCATGTATGTATATGTATAATATGTATAATATGTATAATATGTATAATATGTATGTATTTCTTTAAAAACAATGCTCTCAGCAGGTTTCGAACCTGCGACCCTGGCGTTATTAGCACCATGCTCTACCGACTGAGCTATGAGAGCTTACTATAACTACTTTATCATATAATCTGTTTACATATTATGTTTATATTATATATATTTCTTTCTATTTATATTATCTATATATTATTATATGTTTATATGTTTATATGTTTATATGACTATACTATTCTATTCTTTAACTATTCCGACTAACTTATTCACTCTTTTATATAACCTTTTATAACTTAAACTTACTTCTTTATTTTTTTTATATGTTATATATATATATTTTATTTATTTTATATCTTATATCCTTTTATATCTTTTATATCACTTTCCAGTGTTTATATGACTATTTATTGTTCTATATATGACTATAGATGCCATACTTTCTTATTATCTTACTATCATACTATCATACTATCATACTATCATACTATCATACTATCTTACTATCTTACTATATGTATCCTCTACTTATACACTAGATATACTATATCTTACTTTATCTATACTTTATGGATACTATATGTATAAAAAGTGAGGGCTAGAGGGATTGAACCACTGACCGGCTGATCTGGAGTCAGCTGCTCTGCCACTGAGCTAAGCCCCCTTCATCTATATTTAATCTATACTATATTCTTTTTATGTACTTCCCCTTATATATTATATATTATATATTATTATATTTATTATATATATTATATGTATATATTCTACTTTATATATTATATATTATA
>NW_001860979.1:0-945 GCF_000209125.1 Entamoeba dispar SAW760
CCGACAGGAGCATACGCTTTTTAGACTTTATATTACTTATCATATCCTAGATATATTAGATATACTACTTATACTACTTATACTACTTATACTATTTTTATTATTTTTATTATTTTTATTATTTTTATTATCTTTATTATCTTTATTATCTTTACTATCTTTACTATCTTTACTATCTTTACTATCTTTACTACACCTTCCATCTTATCTTATGTATATAACTATATCACTATATTCCCTACCAACTTATTATTATATGTATATCTTATCATATGTATATATCACTATTCTTTAGTTACTTACTTATCTATATATAAATATATATAAACCTTTATCTATATCACTATCTATATCCTTTATCTATATATATATATATCTTTGTCTATATCTTTATCTATATCACTTGATATATCTTTATCTACTTTATTTATATCACTAACTATATCCTTTTGACCTTTTACTACTTTATAAACCTTTCTTAGTGTATCTATATACCTTTGACCTTTTACCAGTTTATAAAGGTTTCATGGTGTAGTTGGTTATCACATCATCTTGACGTGGTGAGGGTCCCCGGATCGAACCCGGGTGAAACCATTTTATACTTATAGTAGATGTTTATACTTATAATGTATATCATTCCTTTATATATCTATTTTATATTTATATTTATATTTATATTTATATTTATACATCTATGTTTAATTATTTCAAAAACTATACCTATACCTATATTCTTATCCTTTATATATGTTTATTTATATGTATATATGTATATATGTTTATATAATCTACTTCTTTATATGTTATTATGTTATTATGTTATTATGTTATTAAGTATATATGTATATATGTTTATATGTTAATATATATATATGTTTATGTTATCTACTTCTTTATATATGTTTATGTTTATGTTTATGTTTATGTTTAATCTTTCCCCTTTTT
>NW_001860978.1:0-660 GCF_000209125.1 Entamoeba dispar SAW760
TAAGAATATATGATAGTCATAGTCATAAGTAAGTAGGATAACGGTAGGTTCATATCAAGTAGGATACACCCGTTCCCATCCGAACACGGAAGTAAAGATGCTTAGAGCCTGATCAGTACCATTATGTTCACACAGATGGGAACGTCAGGTAATCTACCTTTTTGTTTTTATATAGAGAGTTTTTTTTTAAATAAAGGAATAAAGGAATAAAGGAATATAGAAATATAGAAATATAGAAATAAAGGAATATAGAAATAAATACATACATAGATATATAAATAAAGATATATATAAATAAATAAATAAAGAAATATATATATATATATAAATAAAGAAATATATATATATATATTTCTTTATTTATTTATTTATATATATCTTTATTTATATATCTATGTATGTATAAATAAAGATATATATAAATAAATAAATAAAGAAATATATATATATATATATTTCTTTATTTATTTATTTATATATATCTTTATTTATATATCTATGTATGTATTTATTTCTATATTCCTTTATTTCTATATTTCTATATTTCTATATTCCTTTATTCCTTTATTCCTTTATTTAAAAAAAAACTCTCTATATAAAAACAAAAAGGTAGATTACCTGACGTTCCCATCTGTGTGAACATAATGGTACTGATCAGGC
>NW_001860977.1:0-859 GCF_000209125.1 Entamoeba dispar SAW760
CCTTTTTTCAACAAATTTGTTGATTATATCTCTGCTACAACCTCACCATTTCTGATAAAACTTTATTTTTTTGGAGGATCCACAGAACGATATTGGATACCTAGTACTTTTTATTAAAATCAAAAAAGTGCACCTTTTTTCAATAAAATTGTTGAATTAATATCTCTGCTACAACCTCACCATTTCTGATAAAACTTTATTTTTTGGAGGATCCACAGAACGATATTGGATACCTAGTACTTTATATTAAAATCATAAAAAGTGCACCTTTTTTCAATAAAATTGTTGAATTAATATCTCTGCTACAACCTCACCATTTCTGATAAAACTTTATTTTTTGGAGGATCCACAGAACGATATTGGATACCTAGTACTTTTTATTAAAATCAAAAAAGTGCACCTTTTTTCAATAAAATTGTTGAACTTGTATCTCATCTACAACCTCACCATTTCTGATAAAACTTTATTTTTTGGAGGTTCCATATAAAGTTACTAGATACCTAGTACTTTTTATTAAAATCAGACGCATTTAACTTCTTTCGTCTAATTTAGACAGAAACATGTCAAAAATTATCTCAGATAGAAAGCGACCAGAATTAATAATTTTTATCTTTTTGTAGAGTGCATATTAATGTGATTAATACTTAGTACTTTTTATTAAAATTGACGACATTTAACTTCTTTCATCTAATTTAGACAGAAACATGTCAAAAATTATCTCAGATAGAAAGCGACCAGAATTAATAATTTTTATCTTTTTGTAGAGTGCATATTAATGTGATTAATACTTAGTACTTTTTATTAAAATTGACGACATTTAACTTCTTTCATCTAGTTTAGATAAAAAAGTTAATATCTC
>NW_001860976.1:0-943 GCF_000209125.1 Entamoeba dispar SAW760
AGACTCTTATCTGTCTTCCTTCTACTGTTCGGTCTTGGTAAGTTTTCCCGTGTTGAGTCAAATTAAGCCGCAGGCTCCACTCCTGGTGTGCCCTTCCGTCAATTCCTTTAAGTTTCAGCCTTGTGACCATACTCCCCCTGAAGTCCATAAACTCAAGATTTCTCTTTAAGTTCTGAACAAGGTAGTATTGATATACTTGGATTTAGAAACAATGTTTCTTCATCTTTGTACATCTGAATTTCATCCAATCCTTGGTTGACATCGTTTATAGTTAGGACTACGACGGTATCTGATCGTCTTCGATCCCCTAACTTTCGTTCTTGATTAATGGACCCAGTTGAGTGAAATGCTTTCGCTCTCGTGCATCTTATAGCGATCATGGATTTTCACCTCTCCCGTTATTTTCTGAATCACCCCAATTGTTCCTTTTAATCCTTCTCTCGAAATGTCTAATTGACATCTCCTCAGCATTGTCCCATGCTTGAATATTCATTAACATAATGTTTTGCTTTAAACACCTTATTTTATTCAAAGTAATGACAACTCAATTACTTGAATTGTCTCCTTCTTTGATTTTAATTTAACATTTCTAGAAACTTCACTTAATGTAAAGTCTTCAAAATGTATAAAATCACATTTTAATTCAACTACGAGCGTTTTAATCACAGCAACTTTAATATACACTATTGGAGCTGGAATTACCGCGGCTGCTGGCACCAGACTTGCCCTCCAATTGATTTCGTAGGAGAATTTACCTCCTACTCATTCCTTCAAGAATTGATTTTACTCAACTCTAGAGTTATGTGTCGTCACTACCTCTTCAATTCGAAAGTGGGTAATTTACGCGCCTGCTGCCTTCCTTAGAAGTGGTAGCCATCTGTAAAGCTCCCTCTCGATGTCGACCCCATTCCTCGTATCCGTTATATCTTGTAGTCTCGATACT
>NW_001860975.1:0-830 GCF_000209125.1 Entamoeba dispar SAW760
TCAATCCTGCCTTGTCGTACTTTTATATCATTATCTTACACTATCATATATTTATATCTTAAATTTTATGTGTTATATATATATATATATATATTTATATTTATATTTATATTTATATCAATCTCTATATCTATAATTTTTATTCTTACACTTAGTCTATTTTTATGACTATTCTATATTATATATTATATACTTATACATCCTTCTAATTTTTATACTTCCTATTCTATATATCTACCCATTTCTATCATATATTATTTATTTTTATTCTTTTTATATGTTTATTCTATATGACTATTCACCTTACTATTCTATCTATTTATTATTCTATATGACAAAACTACTTCCTATTCTATCTATTTATTATTCTATATGACTATTCACCTTACTATTCTATCATGTTTATTACTATTCTATCATGTTTATTACTATTCTTGTTTTTCTACTTTCTATTTCCTTCAAGGTAATAGCAAGAGTGGCCGAGTGGTCCAAGGCGTCCGTTTCAGGTACGGATCTCTTCGGAGGCGTGGGTTCAAACCCCACCTCTTGCATCTTTTAATAGTATATTCCTACTATACTTCCACCTATACTATACTATACTATACTCTTATAACTTATACTTTATACCTTATACTTTATACCTTATATCTTATATCTTATACCTTATACTTTATACTTTATATCTTTTCTATATGTTTTATTCTATAACTACTATAACTATATCCTTTATACTTTTCCTCTACTTATCTATTTTATGTATACTACTTATACTAGATATGTTATTATGTTCATATCCTACCACACTTACTCTTTATCTTTATTCTCTATAT
>NW_001860974.1:0-591 GCF_000209125.1 Entamoeba dispar SAW760
ATTTAATGTTGAGTTGTTTGAAATTATCATAATAAATATTATCATTTCATTCTTTCATTTAGTTTATTCTATTTCTATATTCTATTTTTACTTTTGTTTCTTTATTCTTTATGTTTCATTATTTATTCATTCTCTTATTTTATTTCTCATATAATATGTAGATTATTTTATTTTCTAACTTCTATTATTTATTTGTTGTATTAATTTCTTCTCAAAATCATCACTTCAATATCATCTTTTAATTTTTCTTGATGTTTTTTGTAATATCTCATTTATATCATTTGTGAATCTTCAGTATTAATGTTATTTCTATTTCTTGAAATATTTTATAATTAATCATTTCTTTTGTTTTATGAGTAAATGGTCAAATGAATAATAATGATATCACTTCTTTTATTCTTTTTCTTTCTATTTTTTGTTATTCATTCTTGTTGTACTATATTAATATACTTTTATTCTTTTATGTTATTTCTTATATATCTTATATTCTCTTTTATATACAGTAGTACTTCCTTATTCTTATTATATTAAAAATTTATGTATATATATATATATATTATTATGTTTATTCTTATTTTATATATGTGTATA
>NW_001860973.1:0-921 GCF_000209125.1 Entamoeba dispar SAW760
ATAAGTAATAAAGGAATAAAGGAATAAAGTAATATAGGAATAAAGTAATAAAGGAATAAAGGAATAAAGTAATAAAGTAATAAAGTAAGATATTAAAGGTATATAAAGTATAAAGGATATGATATATGATATATAATATAAAGGATATAATATATATAATAAATAATATATATATATATATAATAGGTGTATAAAAAGTGTAAGGATAATAAGTATATAAGTAAAATATGGTAGAGGTATATATATATAAAAGAAAGGATAAAATATAAGAAAGAATAGTTATAGTTATATATATATAGTTAGATGTATAAAGGTTGATATAATGATAGTTATATAATAAAAACAGAAAATACATACATACATAAATAAATATATATATATAGGTTCATATAATAATAGTACTCAGATTGACAGTGTGGCCGAGTGGTCTAAGGCGATTGACTTGAAATCAATTATCCTCTGGATGCGTAGGTTCAAATCCTGCCACTGTCGTACTCTTTTTATAAAGAATATAAATAATATAGTAAAAAAGAAATATAATAAATAAAAATAAATATATATAAGAAAGGAATAATATATATTTTATTGTAACAAAAAATAGTATAATAAATAGTCATATATATACTTATAAAAAGAAATATTATAGTATAAAAAGTGAACTCTTCAACGGGGATTCGAACCCCGGTCTTTCACGTGACAGGCGAAGATACTAACCAGCTATACTATTGAAGACTTCTAATAAATTAGTATAAAAATGGGGGGAGTACTGTAAAGTAAGATAATTAAGTAATAAAGGAATAAAGGAATAAAGTAATAAAGGAATATAGGAATAAAGTAATAAAGGAATAAAGGAATAAAGTAATATAGGAATAAAGTAATAAAGGATAAAGGATAAAGTATAAAGTATAAAGTAAGATATTA
>NW_001860972.1:0-1072 GCF_000209125.1 Entamoeba dispar SAW760
ATATCTTAGAATTTTACTTTAGAAATACATAAAGTATCAGTAAAATATAATAAATATATTTTATATTTTAATATCAAATAAATAACTAGTATAAAGAGGGTATTAAAAGACTTAATAATATTTAAATTTAAAATGTCAAAAAATTGGGTATAAACCCAATAAAGGACAGATGAGAAAAGAAGAAATAAATCTTCTGTTGAAGAATTTCGAATTAAATAATTCGAAAATTCAAAATAGTTTTGGGTCTCAAAAAACCCACGAGAAACAAAACTATTTTGAGTAGTATTTAATTATGTTAAGCATTCTTAAAATAAATTATAAACATATTTACAGCTTCATTAAATAAAACCATAAACATACATTACCATAAAAGCATTAAGAGAATAAGGATGATTAATAATAATTAATGCTACTATATAATGAGAGGAATAATAAAGAGAGAATATAGCATTTACGTTTGTTTAAATAATAAATTATGAGAGAATAGCACAGTTTGTCAATAAAATAATAAATAAAATAAGTATTCATAATATTTAGGGAGAATAATATAAGAGATAAACAGAATAAGTAATCTCATAGAAGAGATTAATTAAAGAAATAAGAAATGATTATTAAAAGAATTTAATATAATCATAATAGATATATGTTGTTAAGAATGAAAGAATTTAAAGAAATAAATATAAGACTGAATATAAAGAAAATTGTACTTGATCTAACTATATAAAAGTAATTAGATGACAGAACAGATTTAAATAATATAAGTTTGTTTTTTAGTATAATTAGTAAATAAAAAAGAAGTCAAAAGTAGGAGAATAAAGAAAGGAAAAATGGATATAAATACAAAAGAGAAGTAAGAATAAAGAATCCTTCCTTTTAAAAAGGAAGAAGAATAAAATATCTGGTTGATCCTGCCAGTATTATATGCTGATGTTAAAGATTAAGCCATGCATGTGTAAGTATAAAGACCAAGTAGGATGAAACTGCGGACGGCTCATTATAACAGTAATAGTTTCTTTGGTTAGTAAAGTACAAGGATAGCTTTGTGAATGATAAAGATAATACTGAGACGATC
>NW_001860971.1:0-888 GCF_000209125.1 Entamoeba dispar SAW760
TATTAAATTAAAAACAATAACAAACGAGGAATTAATGTACCTTGTAAAAGAGATAAGAGAGTCATCGTAGGAGTATTTCTTTGATTTGAGATAATAAATTGTGAAGTAAGTTGTTTCTTCTTCTTAATTACATCATCAATACAACATTCAATTGGAGTACAAAGATATTCTTCAATATGAAGAACTTTTTGTCTTATGAGTTCAGAAGGGAGAGGATGTTCTGTTGTAATATATAATTTTTTCTTCCATATATCTTTTATAGTTATATTTTTATTATCTTTTGTTTTAATGATAGGTATTTCAGATATGAATTTATTTGTTTGATCTTTATCTTCTAATTTCTTAACAGAGCCTATTTGAATAAAAGATGTATTAAATGGTAATTCATTAATGTCTTTATTTTGATTAATTATTGTAATAGTTCCATTCAATGTAACACCAAGTGATTTTGTCATTTGTGTAATTGCTTCTCCAATTCGTAATTCTGATCGATAGATATATTCTTTGTTTTCTAATTCACCCCATTCTTTTCCTATAAATTTTACAAAATAATATTCTCCAATATACATGAGACTTTTATCATTTTTCATTTTATATAATTCTCCCATTTTCAAATAACATTCTGAAACTTTATTCATTTCTTCTTTATATTTATAATATTCAATTAATATTTCATTCATTTTTATACTATAATCATACATCTTTCCTTTTGTAAAATATTCAATACTTTTATTTATACTTCTTTCAATTCCATTTTCATTAAATGGATATTCTCTATCATTTTCTTTAATTTTAATTTCTTTTTCATCTATTTTTGTATAAAATGGTATTTTATTTATTTTAATTAAATCTTCTTTTATTGGTTTAATACAATACCATATTATTCAA
>NW_001860970.1:0-762 GCF_000209125.1 Entamoeba dispar SAW760
TGATAGAAGTATCATTTTTTATAAATTTTTATTAATAAATCACTTGTTTAAAATTAATATCTGAACAACTTTTACCTTATAAATTTTTATACTTTCGTTGACATTTTTTGAGATATGAATGATTATTTTTATTAAAGACTATTAAAAAATTATTTAATATCTTTATATCTCATTCTTTAAATTAAATTCTGTTTAACAATTATCTTAATCTGTATTAGTTATTATTCATGATTTATTTATTTTATTTTATCTTCATTATGTATTTCTTTTTAATATTAATCATTATTTTTTTATATTAATATCTCAAAAAATGTCCACGAAAGTATAAAAATTTATAAGGTAAAAGTTGTTCAGAATTGAATTCTAAACAATTCATTTCTCATACATAATTATGTTAAATAAAATGATGAAATAATCATGAAAAAATTGTTAAAAAATGAGGTCTTCAGATTACCTCCAAGAACATTTTTTACCTTATAAGTTTTCATTAAAACAACCTTGTTACAGAGATATGATAAAATTGACTCAGTGACAAAAAATATTGACTCTACTCATCTATACGTCCTTCAATACTTTATCTACAAAACAATTATTTTATTTGATATATCAGTATTATAATTATTATTTTATATTATATGAAAAACGATGTATATTTAAGATAAGTCATTTTTTGTGTCTCAAAAAAATCATGATAGAAGTATCATTTTTTATAAATTTTTATTAATAAATCACTTGTTTAAAATTAATATCTGAACAACTTTA
>NW_001860969.1:0-719 GCF_000209125.1 Entamoeba dispar SAW760
GAATAAATAAATATATATATATATATAAGGATGTATATAGGAAAGTACATAGACATAAATAATAATAAACATAAACATAAACATAAATATAAATATAAATATAATATAGAAGAACATAATAATAATAATAATAATAATAATAATATATAATATATAATATACATATAAAGAAATATAAACATATAGATATATACATAAGCATAGAGTAATAAAGTAAAAGATAATATAAGTCTAATAAGTAATATAAGTAATATAAATATAATAAGAATAAAGTCAAAGTCGCATATATACATGGTATAGTAATCCATTGTGGGGTAGTTGGTAACATACAAGCCTTTCACGTTTGTGCCCCGGGTTCGATTCCCGGCGATGGAATTTTTTAGCATTAATATAAAGTATAAGTAGTAATAATATAAAGTATAAGTAGTAATAATATAAAGTATAAGTAGTAATAATATAAAGTATAAGTAGTAATAATATAAAGTATAAGTAGTAATAATATAAAGTAAAGGTAGTAATAATATAAAGTAGATAAAGTATAGGTAATAATAAATAGATAGTAATAAGAAAATAATAAATGAGGGAGTATATAAAGAATATAAATATAAACATATATACATATATACATATATACATATATACATATATACATAATAACATAATAACATAATAACATAATAACATAATAACATAATAACATAATAACATATATAGTCATA
>NW_001860968.1:0-864 GCF_000209125.1 Entamoeba dispar SAW760
ATAGTATGATAGTATGATAGTATGATAGTATGATAGTATGATAGTAAGATAATAAGAAAGTATGGCATCTATAGTCATATATAGAACAATAAATAGTCATATAAACACTGGAAAGTGATATAAAAGATATAAAAGGATATAAGATATAAAATAAATAAAATATATATATATAACATATAAAAAAAATAAAGAAGTAAGTTTAAGTTATAAAAGGTTATATAAAAGAGTGAATAAGTTAGTCGGAATAGTTAAAGAATAGAATAGTATAGTCATATAAACATATAAACATATAAACATATAATAATATATAGATAATATAAATAGAAAGAAATATATATAATATAAACATAATATGTAAACAGATTATATGATAAAGTAGTTATAGTAAGCTCTCATAGCTCAGTCGGTAGAGCATGGTGCTAATAACGCCAGGGTCGCAGGTTCGAAACCTGCTGAGAGCATTGTTTTTAAAGAAATACATACATATTATACATATTATACATATTATACATATTATACATATACATACATGAGAGTATTTGTATAAAA
Organism: Entamoeba dispar SAW760; assembly: GCF_000209125.1. Taxonomy (NCBI): domain Eukaryota; phylum Evosea; order Mastigamoebida; family Endamoebidae; genus Entamoeba; species Entamoeba dispar. Next base: position 550 of record NW_001860968.1, read on the forward strand.
GGAATAAAGTAATAAAGTAATAAAGGAATAAAGTATAAAAAGAATATAGTAATATAGTAATAAAGGAATAAAGTATAAAAGGAATAAAGTATAAAAGGAATAAAGTATAAAAGGAATAAAGTATAAAAGGAATATAGTAATAAAGGAATATAATAATAAAGGATATAAGTATAAGTATAAGTATAAGTCATGAATATAAAATAGAATATAGAATATAAAGGATATAATATATAATATATAAAGTAAAATATATACATATAATATATATAATAAATATAATAATATATAATATATAATATATATTTAAGGGAAGTA
>NW_001860967.1:0-545 GCF_000209125.1 Entamoeba dispar SAW760
TATAAATAAAATAATTTTTAACAATTCATTCTAACATAATTTATTAATTATTGATAATTAAATCATTTTCTATAAAAAGTAATAAATATCAAATAACTTTTAGTGTACTAGTAATTGTTATAGTTATTATTAATTCTTGACGCAGTATAGATAAAATAATTTTTAACAATTCATTCTAACATAATTTATTAATTATTGATAATTAAATCATTTTCTATAAAAAGTAATAAATATCAAATAACTTTTAGTGTACTAGTAATTGTTATAGTTATTATTAATTCTTGACGCAGTATAGATAAAATAATTTTTAACAATTCATTCTAACATAATTTATTAATTATTGATAATTAAATCATTTTCTATAAAAAGTAATAAATATCAAATAACTTTTAGTGTACTAGTAATTGTTATAGTTATTATTAATTCTTGACGCAGTATAGATAAAATAATTTTTAACAATTCATTCTAACATAATTTATTAATTATTGATAATTAAATCATTTTCTATAAAAAGTAATAAATATCAAATAACTTTTAGTGTACTA
>NW_001860966.1:0-919 GCF_000209125.1 Entamoeba dispar SAW760
GTAGTCTGATGCGTTTCCATTGCGCCACAAGCCCTATAACATTTATAAAATACTGGGAAGATAAAAAAAGGGATATATAAGTTATATAAATGTTATAAGTTATATAAATGTTATAAGTTATATAAATGATATAAGTTATATAAATGATATAAGTTATATAAATGATATAGATATGATATAGATATAGATATAGATATGATATATAAAAGACATAAGAAAGATAAGATATAAAATAAACAGACTAGGAATAATAATAAAAGTACATAGTCATATAATAATATAATAATATAAGAAAATATATGATAGTCATAGTCATAAGTAAGTAGGATAACGGTAGGTTCATATCAAGTAGGATACACCCGTTCCCATCCGAACACGGAAGTAAAGATGCTTAGAGCCTGATCAGTACCATTATGTTCACACAGATGGGAACGTCAGGTAATCTACCTTTTTGTTTTTATATAGAGAGTTTTTTTTTAAATAAAGGAATAAAGGAATAAAGGAATATAGAAATATAGAAATATAGAAATAAAGGAATATAGAAATAAATACATACATAGATATATAAATAAAGATATATATAAATAAATAAATAAAGAAATATATATATATATATAAATAAAGAAATATATATATAATAGAATATAAAGGTTATAGAAGTTGAAAGGGATTAAAGTAAAGTAATCTAGTCAATAAAAAGACGAGCTTGGCAGGGATCGAACCTGCAATCCCCAGATTCGTAGTCTGATGCGTTTCCATTGCGCCACAAGCCCTATAACATTCATAAAATACTGGGAAGATAAAAAAAGGGATATATAAGTTATATAAATGTTATAAGTTATATAAATGTTATAAGTTATATAAATGATATAAGTTATATAAATGATATAAGTTATATAAATGATATAGATATGATATA
>NW_001860965.1:0-664 GCF_000209125.1 Entamoeba dispar SAW760
ATGTTTCTGTCTAAATTAGACGAAAGAAGTTAAATGCGTCTGATTTTAATAAAAAGTACTAGGTATCTAGTAACTTTATATGGAACCTCCAAAAAATAAAGTTTTATCATAAATGGTGAGGTTGTAGATGAGATACAAGTTCAACAATTTTATTGAAAAAAGGTGCACTTTTTTGATTTTAATAAAAAGTACTAGGTATCCAATATCGTTCTGTGGATCCTCCAAAAAATAAAGTTTTATCAGAAATGGTGAGGTTGTAGCAGAGATATTAATTCAACAATTTTATTGAAAAAAGGTGCACTTTTTATGATTTTAATAAAAAGTACTAGGTATCCAATATCGTTCTGTGGATCCTCCAAAAAATAAAGTTTTATCAGAAATGGTGAGGTTGTAGCAGAGATATTAATTCAACAATTTTATTGAAAAAAGGTGCACTTTTTTGATTTTAATAAAAAGTACTAGGTATCCAATATCGTTCTGTGGATCCTCCAAAAAATAAAGTTTTATCAGAAATGGTGAGGTTGTAGCAGAGATATTAATTCAACAAATTTGTTGAAAAAAGGTGCACTTTTTTGATTTTAATAAAAAGTACTAGGTATCCAATATCGTTCTGTGGATCCTCCAAAAAATAAAGTTTTATCACAAATGGTGAGGTTGTAGCAGA
>NW_001860964.1:0-683 GCF_000209125.1 Entamoeba dispar SAW760
AAAAGTTATTTGATATTTATTACTTTTTATAGAAAATGATTTAATTATCCATTTATTCATTAATCATTAAAATGAATTGTTAAAAATTATTTTATCTATACTGCGTCAAGAATTAATAATAACTATAACAATTACTAGTACACTAAAAGTTATTTGATATTTATTACTTTTTATAGAAAATGATTTAATTATCAATAATTAATAAATTATGTTAGAATGAATTGTTAAAAATTATTTTATCTATACTGCGTCAAGAATTAATAATAACTATAACAATTACTAGTACACTAAAAGTTATTTGATATTTATTACTTTTTATAGAAAATGATTTAATTATCAATAATTAATAAATTATGTTAGAATGAATTGTTAAAAATTATTTTATCTATACTGCGTCAAGAATTAATAATAACTATAACAATTACTAGTACACTAAAAGTTATTTGATATTTATTACTTTTTATAGAAAATGATTTAATTATCCATTTATTCATTAATCATTAAAATGAATTGTTAAAAATTATTTTATCTATACTGCGTCAAGAATTAATAATAACTATAACAATTACTAGTACACTAAAAGTTATTTGATATTTATTACTTTTTATAGAAAATGATTTAATTATCCATTTATTCATTAATCATTAAAATGAATTGTTAAAAATTAATTTTATCTATACTGC
>NW_001860963.1:0-959 GCF_000209125.1 Entamoeba dispar SAW760
ATAAATAATTTTAATAAGAAAATAAAGAAATAATAGGATAAACACAATAAGAATAAAATATAAACAAGAAAAGAAAATAATCAAATAAAAATAAAGAAGAAGAAATTCAAAATAAACATTCAAAAGTATTAATCAACAACTTAACAATAAACATTATAAATATAAATTAGTTTAACAACACTCCAATTATAAAGTTATATTGAAAGATATATGATAATATTAAAATAAAGATAAATTAGGAAAGAAATAATAGAATAGAACATAAAGTCAAAAGATAGAATAAATTTAGAATAATAAAAGGAAGAAAAAGATAGGAAAAGAATAAAAATAAATAGATAAACATAAATGAAAATATAATAAATAAGCATAAATTAATTATTAAGTGGTTAACAAATTGTATTCAAAAACAAAATAAAAAGATAAATGAATAATTAGAAAATTTAAAAAGGAAATATTAACATATAAAACAATAAATTTAATGAATATATATTATTACTTTATGACGACCATAGATAAAATGTGAGACATGAAATAAAACAATAAAATCAAATTTAATAAATCTCATAGAAGAAACAGAGAATGGTAGTATAAATTAATTTTAAATAAATATAAAGGATAAATAACTCAACAAGATAATAAAAGAATAGAGAAAAGAAGAATAATAATAAATAAAGTAAGAATAGATAAAGAGAAAAAGAATAAGTTGATATTTCATTAAGAAAAAATAAAAAATAAAGAAATAGAGAAGAGATAGTTGAAGAAGGATGTGTAAGATAAAAATGAATAATTAATAATCAATAGAAATGACACAAACATAAATAATATATAAAATAACAATATAAAATAGCAATAGAAATATAATAGAAAGAAGAAATAAGAAATATAGGGAAAGAATAAAGAATAAAGAATAAAAGAAGTAATGATAATAGTAAAAAGAATAAGAATAGATGAAATAGACT
>NW_001860962.1:0-996 GCF_000209125.1 Entamoeba dispar SAW760
AAATAAATAACTTATACTTCATAAAATCTTGATTTAAAAAATGTTATTTCTACAATGAATAACAAAAAATAATCTATAAATAGAACACTATTATTTTAATAATTATTAATATCTCAAATGTACTGCGTCAAGAATTAATAATAACTATAACAATTACTAGTACACTAAAAGTTATTTGATATTTATTACTTTTTATAGAAAATGATTTAATTATCAATAATTAATAAATTATGTTAGAATGAATTGTTAAAAATTATTTTATCTATACTGCGTCAAGAATTAATAATAACTATAACAATTACTAGTACACTAAAAGTTATTTGATATTTATTACTTTTTATAGAAAATGATTTAATTATCAATAATTAATAAATTATGTTAGAATGAATTGTTAAAAATTATTTTATCTATACTGCGTCAAGAATTAATAATAACTATAACAATTACTAGTACACTAAAAGTTATTTGATATTTATTACTTTTTATAGAAAATGATTTAATTATCCATTTATTCATTAATCATTAAAATGAATTGTTAAAAATTATTTTATCTATACTGCGTCAAGAATTAATAATAACTATAACAATTACTAGTACACTAAAAGTTATTTGATATTTATTACTTTTTATAGAAAATGATTTAATTATCCATTTATTCATTAATCATTAAAATGAATTGTTAAAAATTATTTTATCTATACTGCGTCAAGAATTAATAATAACTATAACAATTACTAGTACACTAAAAGTTATTTGATATTTATTACTTTTTATAGAAAATGATTTAATTATCAATAATTAATAAATTATGTTAGAATGAATTGTTAAAAATTATTTTATCTATACTGCGTCAAGAATTAATAATAACTATAACAATTACTAGTACACTAAAAGTTATTTGATATTTATTACTTTTTATAGAAATGATTTAATTATCAATAATTAATAAATTATGTTAGAATGAATTGTTAAAATTTTTTATTTATACTGCGTCAG
>NW_001860961.1:0-861 GCF_000209125.1 Entamoeba dispar SAW760
TATACTATTATACTTATCCTATTTATATTATATATACTATTCACTATTCTATTTATACACTATACTTTATATACTATTATTATTTTTATTATTTATAGACTATACACTATTCTATTATCTATACTTTATACTTTATACTTTATAGACTATAGACTATAGACTATTATTATATTTATACTTTATATTTTATATTTTATACTTTATATTTTATATTTTATACTTTATACTTTATAGACTATTATTATATCTATACTTTATACACTATAACCTATTAATATAGATATACACTATTATTATATGTTTCCACTATTATTATATCTATTTTTGTTTTTATTCTATGTTATTGTTTGAATAGGGAACGTAGCTCAGTTGGTAGAGCGTAAGTCTCATAATCTTAAGGTCGTGAGTTCGATACTCACCGTTCCCACCTTTTTGTACATCTATATGACATCTATTACTATATTTTTACATCTATTAAACTTATATATTCCTTTTATTATACTTTTAGTGTACACTCTATTCTTTTATATTATCTATACTATTTTATACTATTTTATACTATCTTATACTACTTATACTACTTATAGTGTTTTATACTATGTAACTACTACTTCCTTTCCTTATATTCTTACTATCCCTATTAACTTTATTACCTTTATTACCTTTACTACCTTTACTACCTTTTATTATCTTTACTTTTGATATATGTGTTCTAGATATCATCCACCTCTGTACTTATGTACTTATCTGATAATGGGCATATGGCGCAATGGAAACGCATCAGACTTCGGATCTGAGGATTGCAGGTTCGATCCCTGCTATGCTCGTCTTTTTATCTATAACTTATCCTTATATTATATA
>NW_001860960.1:0-970 GCF_000209125.1 Entamoeba dispar SAW760
ATATAGAAATATAGAAATAAAGGAATATAGAAATAAATACATACATAGATATATAAATAAAGATATATATAAATAAATAAATAAAGAAATATATATATATATATAAATAAAGAAATATATATATAATAGAATATAAAGGTTATAGAAGTTGAAAGGGATAAAGTAAAGTAATCTAGTCAATAAAAAGACGAGCTTGGCAGGGATCGAACCTGCAATCCCCAGATTCGTAGTCTGATGCGTTTCCATTGCGCCACAAGCCCTATAACATTCATAAAATACTGGGAAGATAAAAAAAGGGATATATAAGTTATATAAATGTTATAAGTTATATAAATGTTATAAGTTATATAAATGATATAAGTTATATAAATGATATAAGTTATATAAATGATATAGATATGATATAGATATAGATATAGATATGATATATAAAAGACATAAGAAAGATAAGATATAAAATAAACAGACTAGGAATAATAATAAAAGTACATAGTCATATAATAATATAATAATATAAGAAAATATATGATAGTCATAGTCATAAGTAAGTAGGATAACGGTAGGTTCATATCAAGTAGGATACACCCGTTCCCATCCGAACACGGAAGTAAAGATGCTTAGAGCCTGATCAGTACCATTATGTTCACACAGATGGGAACGTCAGGTAATCTACCTTTTTGTTTTTATATAGAGAGTTTTTTTTTAAATAAAGGAATAAAGGAATAAAGGAATATAGAAATATAGAAATATAGAAATAAAGGAATATAGAAATAAATACATACATAGATATATAAATAAAGATATATATAAATAAATAAATAAAGAAATATATATATATATATAAATAAAGAAATATATATATAATAGAATATAAAGGTTATAGAAGTTGAAAGGGATTAAAGTAAAGTAATCTAGTCAATAAAAAGACGAGCTTGGCAGGGATCGAACCTGCAATCCCCAGATTCGTAGT
>NW_001860959.1:0-969 GCF_000209125.1 Entamoeba dispar SAW760
TCTCATTGAGTTCTCTTTGGACACCTGCGTTATCTTGTAACAGATGTGCCGCCCCAGCCAAACTCCCCGTCTATCTTTTTCAATCGCCTGTTTCAACCGAAGTTTTAATGTTTTTAAATTAATGGAAAATCCATTTTAACATTTAACGAAATGAGTGAAATAGTATTTCTAGTGGTGGTATTACACGTTTGACAAAGTCTCCCACCTAGCCTATACCAAAAAATCGATTTCACATGATAAATTAGAGTCAAGCTCAACAGGGTCTTCTTTCCCCGCCGTTCCAATCAAGCCCGTTCCCTTGACTGTGGTTTCACTAGATTGCAGATAGGGACAGTGGGAATCACGGTGATCCATTCATGCGCGTCACTAATTAGATGACGAGGCATTTGGCTACCTTAAGAGAGTCATAGTTACTCCCGCCGTTAACCCGCGCTTAAGTAAATTTCATTACCTTGACATTCAGAGCACTGGGCAGAAATCACATTCTGTAATGAACCTTTTAGATTTATCAGAATGCTATGTTTTTATTAAACAGTCGGATTCCCCTAACCTTTAAAGTTCTGATTCGATTTTAATCCTTTTACAAGGAAATCACCAGAGCTACTCTTTCTTGCTAACTTACAGAGCTATGTTGCCGACTTCCCTTACCTGCGTTATTCTATTTAACTAAAGATTTTGCTTCTTGGAGACCTGTTGCGGTTATTAGTACGAGCAAAAGAATTCTTTAATTAGCTTTATGCTAAGATTCCCTTTAATTTTTATGAAGACTGCAAAAATACCACAATTCAATCATATGTTGAATTTCTTACAAAGCCAATAAATTCCACTTCTCTGATTGATTCATTTCAGTGGAGTTTACTTTTGTTAAGAAGAAAAGAGAACTCTTCCGTAGATTTTCACACTCCATTTTAAAGTTCATGATATGTTACCATTTTATTCGATTTAATCTTATTTCTAAGATTTAATCAT
>NW_001860958.1:0-649 GCF_000209125.1 Entamoeba dispar SAW760
AAGATATAATATATAATATATAAAAAGGAAGATATATAATATATAATATATAATATATAAAAGATAAGATATAATATATATATGGATAATATAAAGGATGTATACATAAAGAGATTAAATAATAAGAGGTTTAAGTATAATAAGATAAAAGTAGAAATGAATAAGGAATAAGATAATAATATATACATAGTTATAGTATATATAATATATATAATATATATAGTATAGATGATATTTTTTTTAGTCTAAAGGGTCATAATACATAAGTATAAGAGCATAAAAAGTGCACTTGCCGGGAATCGAACCCGGGTCTCATCCGTGGCAGGGATACGTCATACCATTGGACCACAAGTGCTTATAGTGTATAGATAGTCAGGAAATAGGAGAATAGTAGAATAGTAGAATAGTAGTATAGTAGAATAACAGTATAGTAGAATAGTAGAATAACAGTATAGTAGAATAGTAGAATAGTAGAATAGTAGTATAGTAGTATAGTAGTATAGTAGTATAGTAGTATAGTAGAATAGTAGAATAGTAGTATAGTAGTATAGTAGAATAGGAAAGTACTATAGTAGTAATCTAGTGTATAGATAAACAGGAGAGAATAGTCGAATAGTAGAATAAAGAATAATATATAGTCGAATAGTAT
>NW_001860957.1:0-970 GCF_000209125.1 Entamoeba dispar SAW760
TCTGCTACACCTCACCATTTCTGATAAAACTTTATTTTTTGGAGGATCCACAGAACGATATTGGATACCTAGTACTTTTTATTAAAATCAAAAAAGTGCACCTTTTTTCAATAAAATTGTTGAATTAATATCTCTGCTACAACCTCACCATTTCTGATAAAACTTTATTTTTTGGAGGATCCACAGAACGATATTGGATACCTAGTACTTTTTATTAAAATCATAAAAAGTGCACCTTTTTTCAATAAAATTGTTGAATTAATATCTCTGCTACAACCTCACCATTTCTGATAAAACTTTATTTTTTGGAGGATCCACAGAACGATATTGGATACCTAGTACTTTTTATTAAAATCAAAAAAGTGCACCTTTTTTCAATAAAATTGTTGAACTTGTATCTCATCTACAACCTCACCATTTCTGATAAAACTTTATTTTTTGGAGGTTCCATATAAAGTTACTAGATACCTAGTACTTTTTATTAAAATCAGACGCATTTAACTTCTTTCGTCTAATTTAGACAGAAACATGTCAAAAATTATCTCAGATAGAAAGCGACCAGAATTAATAATTTTTATCTTTTTGTAGAGTGCATATTAATGTGATTAATACTTAGTACTTTTTATTAAAATTGACGACATTTAACTTCTTTCATTTGGTTTAGATAAAAATAGAATAAATTAATATCTCAAATACATGACGATCACAATTAATAATTTTTATCTTTTTGCAGAGTGCTTTTGAAGATAATTGATATATAGTACTTTATATTAAAATCATAAAAAGTGCACCTTTTTTCAACAAATTTGTTGAATTAATATCTCTGCTACAACCTCACCATTTCTGATAAAACTTTATTTTTTGGAGGATCCACAGAACGATATTGGATACCTAGTACTTTTTTATTAAAATCAAAAAAGTGCACCTTTTTTCAATAAAATTGTTGAATTAATATCTCTGCTACAACCTC
>NW_001860956.1:0-764 GCF_000209125.1 Entamoeba dispar SAW760
TTTTACTTCCTTCTTTACTTGTAAGCTTCCTTAGCTCAGCTGGTAGCAGCGTTAGACTGAAGTTCTAAAGGTCGTTGGTTCGAACCCGACAGGAAGCATACGCTTTTTAGACTTTATATTACTTATCATATCCTAGATATATTAGATATACTACTTATACTACTTATACTACTTATACTATTTTTATTATTTTTATTATTTTTATTATTTTTATTATCTTTATTATCTTTATTATCTTTACTATCTTTACTATCTTTACTATCTTTACTATCTTTACTACACCTTCCATCTTATCTTATGTATATAACTATATCACTATATTCCCTACCAACTTATTATTATATGTATATCTTATCATATGTATATATCACTATTCTTTAGTTACTTACTTATCTATATATAAATATATATAAACCTTTATCTATATCACTATCTATATCCTTTATCTATATATATATATATCTTTGTCTATATCTTTATCTATATCACTTGATATATCTTTATCTACTTTATTTATATCACTAACTATATCCTTTTGACCTTTTACTACTTTATAAACCTTTCTTAGTGTATCTATATACCTTTGACCTTTTACCAGTTTATAAAGGTTTCATGGTGTAGTTGGTTATCACATCATCTTGACGTGGTGAGGGTCCCCGGATCGAACCCGGGTGAAACCATTTTATACTTATAGTAGATGTTTATACTTATAATGTATATCATTCCTTTATATATCTATTTTATATTTATATTTATATTTATAT
>NW_001860955.1:0-960 GCF_000209125.1 Entamoeba dispar SAW760
ATTCCTTAGCGGTTTCCGACTTCCATGGCCACCGTCCTATTGTCAATATGAATGAATACCTTTTGTGGTACTCGTTATGTTTCTTTTTGGCACTTTATCTCGACGTTCGGTTCATCCCGCATCGCCAGTCCTGCTTACCAGACTTGGCCGATTCAAAGTATGTTTATATTTAAATTCCTGAAGTGTATTTAACACTGAGAATTCTTCTTTGTTTATTCATAGTTTGACAAGATGTTGAGTGAAAATACTCACCCATTACACCTAATCATTATCTTTACCAATCAATACTATTAATACTTTGACCTTCCTAAGGGAATATTCAGGTGGAACCAGCTACTAGATAGTTCGATGAGTCTTTCGCCCCTATACTCAAATATGACAAGTAATTTGCACGTTAACACTGCGTGAATCTTCCACCAAAGTTTCCTTCGGCTTCAATCCGTTCAAGTATAGTTCACCATCTTTCGGGTCCTAACATATTTACTTCTTCTATTGAAAGATACTATTGCTAAATGTATTTCTACACTCTCATAGTTTTTCGTTTTCTCTTCATGTTATAGCTTTCCTGCTATTCTCATTCGCATCCATGTTAGACTCCTTGGTCCGTGTTTCAAGACGGGTAGATAATTTACTTCTTCAAGAGTTTCTATTCTCGGGATTAAATGTATTAATCTTACCTTAAATAGCTTTTATCATTCCATTATTATTGGATTTTTACTTTTAATTCACAATTAAATACTAAGATTTCTCTTAATATTCTCGTTTATTAATAATCACTATAAATGAAATAATTCTCTTGCTCTTAATAATTTCCTATATTACAAATTTCAATACAATCTTATTAAATATACTACTTATATATCTAATCTTTTTATATTTTATTTATAATACATTCTACTATTTTTCTTATAAATTATCCGTTCACATATTACTCTTTCAGCTCTTTTCACTCTTTTTCCA
>NW_001860954.1:0-967 GCF_000209125.1 Entamoeba dispar SAW760
TCATAAAAAAAAGAGAAAAAAAATGAAGAATAGGGTTAATAGGGTTAAATAGAAAAGAGAAAAAAAATTAGAAAAAATAAAAAAATGGTGAAAAAAGAACTAAGAACTGAAATAATATCATTCTAAGGAGACATACAGGATGAACAACAAATTAAAAAATAAGAGAGACTAATATACTAAGAAATATTAAGAGACTATTAGACTAATATACTAAGAGAATATTAAAAGATTACTAAGAGACTACTAGACTAATACGCTAAGAGATATTAAGAGACTATTAGACTAATACATAGGTGAGAATGTTAATGTTTGTATTATTTAATTTATAACAATATACTAACCAAATAGATTATTAGACTAAGAGATTTAAAAGACTACTAGACTATTATAAGATATTAAAAGACTACTAGACTACACAAGATATTAAAAGACTATTAATGTTTGTATTATTTAAACACAAAGAGATTATTAATGTTTGTATTATTTAATTTATAATTCTATACTAACCAAATAGATGAATAACTATGTATAATATAATAGTTTTGGGTCTCAAAAAACCCACGAGAAACAAAACTATTTTGAGTAGTATTTAATTATGTTAAGCATTCTTAAAATAAATTATAAACATATTTACAGCTTCATTAAATAAAACCATAAACATACATTACCATAAAAGCATTAAGAGAATAAGGATGATTAATAATAATTAATGCTACTATATAATGAGAGGAATAATAAAGAGAGAATATAGCATTTACGTTTGTTTAAATAATAAATTATGAGAGAATAGCACAGTTTGTCAATAAAATAATAAATAAAATAAGTATTCATAATATTTAGGGAGAATAATATAAGAGATAAACAGAATAAGTAATCTCATAGAAGAGATAATTAAAGAAATAAGAAATGATTATTAAAGATTTATATATCATATAGATATATGTTGTTAGATGAAGATTAAAAAATA
>NW_001860953.1:0-586 GCF_000209125.1 Entamoeba dispar SAW760
GAATAATAACTAATACAGATTAAGATAATTGTTAAACAGAATTTAATTTAAAGAATGAGATATAAAGATATTAAATAATTTTTTAATAGTCTTTAATAAAAATAATCATTCATATCTCAAAAAATGTCAACGAAAGTATAAAAATTTATAAGGTAAAAGTTGTTCAGATATTAATTTTAAACAAGTGATTTATTAATAAAAATTTATAAAAAATGATACTTCTATCATGATTTTTTTGAGACACAAAAAATGACTTATCTTAAATATACATCGTTTTTCATATAATATAAAATAATAATTATAATACTGATATATCAAATAAAATAATTGTTTTGTAGATAAAGTATTGAAGGACGTATAGATGAGTAGAGTCAATATTTTTTGTCACTGAGTCAATTTTATCATATCTCTGTAACAAGGTTGTTTTAATGAAAACTTATAAGGTAAAAAATGTTCTTGGAGGTAATCTGAAGACCTCATTTTTTAACAATTTTTTCATGATTATTTCATCATTTTATTTAACATAATTATGTATGAGAAATGAATTGTTTAGAATTCAATTCTGAACAACTTTTACCTTAAAATT
>NW_001860952.1:0-759 GCF_000209125.1 Entamoeba dispar SAW760
AATAAGGTAATAAAGGAATAAGTTATAAAGGTATAAAGGTATAAAGGTATAAAGGTATAAAGGTATAAAGGTATAAAGGTATAAAAGTATAAAAGTATAAAAGTATAAAAGTATAAAATACTTATGATATAAAATAAGTAATAATACATAAGTATAGATAATAAGATATATAATAATAATAAGAAATATAATAATAATAATAATAAATATAATAAATATAATAGATAAATAGGAATAGTTAATAATAGATAAGAATAGATAATATAACATAATATAAGTAGAAATTAGAGTCTAGGTAGTTAAAGTATAGAGATATAGTGGTAAAAAGGGCTTCGCCGGGAATCGAACCCGGGCCACCCGCACCCAAAGCGGGTATTTTACCACTTAACTACAAAGCCATCACAAAGGATATAACAGCACATATATGTTCATAGTATATAGTGATATAGTCATATAGTCATATAGTCATATAAACATATAGTGATATAGTGATATAAACATATAGTCATATAGTCATATAAACATATAAACATATAAACATATAAACATATAAACATATAGTCATATAAACATATAGTCATATAAACATATAGGTATATAGTGATATATACATATAAACATATAAACATATAGTCATATAGTCCTATATACATATAAACATATATGATATAGTGATATAGGTATAAAAGTACAAGGAATAGTGTAGAAGTTAAAAAGATAGATGTATATAGTAGAATATAAGTAGAATATAAGCACTAA
>NW_001860951.1:0-898 GCF_000209125.1 Entamoeba dispar SAW760
CGGCAGTTTAAGGTACTGTTCTCTTCGGAGGCGTGGGTTCGAACCCCACCTCTTGCATTTTACTATATTCTATCTTTATGTACCCTTTTATATCTATATATATGTCACTTATCACTTTATAACTTATGTTATATATTAAACTTTATCATTTCTACTTTTCTACTTTTCTACTTTATTCCTTTATATCTATATCTATATATATATTTATATATCTATATAACTTTATACCTTTATTATTTTATTATACCTTATCTTTTATTTATATTTATTCTTCCTTATATATATATATATTCCTTCTTTTATATATATTACACCTTTTATATATATTACACCTTTTATATATATATATTCCAACTTTTTATATTTATTTATTTCAACTTTTTATATATATATTACACCTTTTTTTTATATTATATATACCTCCATCCTTGGAAGGCCTCTTAGCATAGATGGCAGTGCGTTCCCCTAGTAAGGGAAAGGTCGTGGGTTCGATTCCCGCAGAGGCCTTACACTTTTTATGCCTCCTATAATCTATATGTTTACTTATATCTTATATCTTATATCTTATATCTTACATCTTACATCTTACATCTTAGTTCTTATCTTTATATCTATATATACATCTAGATACTTTTCTATTCTTATTTCTAGATCCTTTTCTATCTATATATTCATATATGTGTAAATGTTTAGATATCTATAACCTTTTATGTTCTATTATTCTTACTCTATCTTTATCCTATATAGACTTTCTATTTTATCTTTATATTATTCCTATAGTGTTACCCTATTCTATTCTTATATTCTTATAGAGTTATACCTTTATATGACTATATGACTATAGTGTTATAGTGTTATACCTTTATACCTTTATACTATCTATCCTCTATACTTATAC
>NW_001860950.1:0-1029 GCF_000209125.1 Entamoeba dispar SAW760
GGTAGTAGATAACATACTGATTTCGTGAAAATGAGACATTTTTGGTCAATTTCATCTCAATTTTTCTCTCTTTTGTTTTAGATTTTCATTTTTTTTGAATGGCCAAAAACCTCGTCATTTTCACGAAATTAAAATCTTTGCATCTCTGATGGTCCTAGATTAACATATTTGAATTTCGTGAAAAATGAGACATTTTTTGGTCAATTTTCATCCTCACTTTCTCCAATTTTTTCTCTCTTTTTGTTTTTAGATTTTTCATTTTTTTTTTGAATGGCCAAAAACCTCGTCATTTTTCACGAAATTAAAATCTTTGCATCTCTGATGGTCCTAGATTAACATATTTGAATTTCGTGAAAAATGACATGATTTTCATCAATTTCATCCTCCAATTTTTTCTCTCTTTTCTTTTTTATTTTTTTCTTTTTTTTATCCATTGTTCATGATCATCCAAAATCATCATCATTTTTGCTACGCTTGAAATCTTTGCATTAGAATCGGTCCAGAAACACAATATTTTGAAATCGTGTAAAATGTTCTTACTTTTATCAATTTCATTTCTTCATTCAATTCTTTCTTAATTCTTTCTTCATTTTTCAATTTTCTAAATTCACTATCATTTTTGCTACGCTTGAAATCTTTGCATTAGAATCGGTCCAGAAACACAATATTTTGAAATCGTGTAAAATGTTCTTACTTTTATCAATTTCATTTCTTCATTCAATTCTTTCTTAATTCTTTCTTCATTTTTCAATTTCTAAATTCACTATCATTTTTGCTACGCTTGAAATCTTTGCATTAGAATCGGTCCAGAAACACAATATTTTGAAATCGTGTAAAATGCTCTTACTTTTTATCAATTCACTTCTTTATTATTAACATCATTTGTTTATTTCTTAATTTCATTTTGTTTCATTTTTATTTCCATTTTCATCTACTTTAATCTCTAAATTTATTTTTATCTCACTTGCATTCCTCATCTCTCAATTTCCTCATTCTTAGATTCCTCATTCTCAAGTTCTTCTTTCTTTA
>NW_001860949.1:0-946 GCF_000209125.1 Entamoeba dispar SAW760
GAGTTTTTTTTTATAAAGGAATAAAGGAATAAAGGAATATAGAAATATAGAAATATAGAAATAAAGGAATATAGAAATAAATACATACATAGATATATAAATAAAGATATATATAAATAAATAAATAAAGAAATATATATATATATATAAATAAAGAAATATATATATAATAGAATATAAAGGTTATAGAAGTTGAAAGGGATTAAAGTAAAGTAATCTAGTCAATAAAAAGACGAGCTTGGCAGGGATCGAACCTGCAATCCCCAGATTCGTAGTCTGATGCGTTTCCATTGCGCCACAAGCCCTATAACATTCATAAAATACTGGGAAGATAAAAAAAGGGATATATAAGTTATATAAATGTTATAAGTTATATAAATGTTATAAGTTATATAAATGATATAAGTTATATAAATGATATAAGTTATATAAATGATATAGATATGATATAGATATAGATATAGATATGATATATAAAAGACATAAGAAAGATAAGATATAAAATAAACAGACTAGGAATAATAATAAAAGTACATAGTCATATAATAATATAATAATATAAGAAAATATATGATAGTCATAGTCATAAGTAAGTAGGATAACGGTAGGTTCATATCAAGTAGGATACACCCGTTCCCATCCGAACACGGAAGTAAAGATGCTTAGAGCCTGATCAGTACCATTATGTTCACACAGATGGGAACGTCAGGTAATCTACCTTTTTGTTTTTATATAGAGAGTTTTTTTTTAAATAAAGGAATAAAGGAATAAAGGAATATAGAAATATAGAAATATAGAAATAAAGGAATATAGAAATAAATACATACATAGATATATAAATAAAGATATATATAAATAAATAAATAAAGAAATATATATATATATATAAATAAAGAAATATATATATAATAGAATATAAAGGTTATAGAAGTTGAAAGGGATTAAA
>NW_001860948.1:0-1023 GCF_000209125.1 Entamoeba dispar SAW760
AATAAATCATGAATAATAACTAATACAGATTAAGATAATTGTTAAACAGAATTTAATTTAAAGAATGAGATATAAAGATATTAAATAATTTTTTAATAGTCTTTAATAAAAATAATCATTCATATCTCAAAAAATGTCAACGAAAGTATAAAAATTTATAAGGTAAAAGTTGTTCAGATATTAATTTTAAACAAGTGATTTATTAATAAAAATTTATAAAAAATGATACTTCTATCATGATTTTTTTGAGACACAAAAAATGACTTATCTTAAATATACATCGTTTTTCATATAATATAAAATAATAATTATAATACTGATATATCAAATAAAATAATTGTTTTGTAGATAAAGTATTGAAGGACGTATAGATGAGTAGAGTCAATATTTTTTGTCACTGAGTCAATTTTATCATATCTCTGTAACAAGGTTGTTTTAATGAAAACTTATAAGGTAAAAAATGTTCTTGGAGGTAATCTGAAGACCTCATTTTTTAACAATTTTTTCATGATTATTTCATCATTGAGCATTACCTTTGAATAACAAAAAAGAATAACAAAAAATGACCTAAAAATAGTGAATAACAAAAAAGAATAACAAAAAAGAATAACAAAAACCCAACATACAAATGTTTTATATAACAACGAAAATTCCTTCTACACGGGGTAAATTTCAACAAAAATTGCAAAAAGACCCCCCCTACTCGAAATACGATTTTTGAAAATGCCCTTTTTGAAAAAACTACCGTTTTTTTGTTGAAATTAGAAGGAATAGAACGAAAAAAATTGATATTCCGTCGAAAAGTGAACCTTTATTACACAAAAGCTAGGAAAAACCATCGGATTAACACTAGACCAAAATTTTAAGATGGTAAAAGCTCGATTTGCCGAAAAGGATGACGTGGTTACCAACAAATATTCGGCATTTTCGGCGACATGTTTGTATGGATAATCTGAATCGTTTTCTATTTTTAGAAATTTTATAAATTATTTGTATGGATAATCTGAATCCGTTTCCTATTTT
>NW_001860947.1:0-978 GCF_000209125.1 Entamoeba dispar SAW760
GAAACTGCGGACGGCTCATTATAACAGTAATAGTTTCTTTGGTTAGTAAAGTACAAGGATAGCTTTGTGAATGATAAAGATAATACTTGAGACGATCCAATTTGTATTAGTACAAAGTGGCCAATTTATGTAAGTAAATTGAGAAATGACATTCTAAGTGAGTTAGGATGCCACGACAATTGTAGAACACACAGTGTTTAACAAGTAACCAATGAGAATTTCTGATCTATCAATCAGTTGGTAGTATCGAGGACTACCAAGATTATAACGGATAACGAGGAATTGGGGTTCGACATCGGAGAGGGAGCTTTACAGATGGCTACCACTTCTAAGGAAGGCAGCAGGCGCGTAAATTACCCACTTTCGAATTGAAGAGGTAGTGACGACACATAACTCTAGAGTTGAGTAAAATCAATTCTTGAAGGAATGAGTAGGAGGTAAATTCTCCTACGAAATCAATTGGAGGGCAAGTCTGGTGCCAGCAGCCGCGGTAATTCCAGCTCCAATAGTGTATATTAAAGTTGCTGTGATTAAAACGCTCGTAGTTGAATTAAAATGTGATTTTATACATTTTGAAGACTTTACATTAAGTGAAGTTTCTAGAAATGTTAAATTAAAATCAAAGAAGGAGACAATTCAAGTAATTGAGTTGTCATTACTTTGAATAAAATAAGGTGTTTAAAGCAAAACATTATGTTAATGAATATTCAAGCATGGGACAATGCTGAGGAGATGTCAATTAGACATTTCGAGAGAAGGATTAAAAGGAACAATTGGGGGTGATTCAGAAAATAACGGGAGAGGTGAAAATCCATGATCGCTATAAGATGCACGAGAGCGAAAGCATTTCACTCAACTGGGTCCATTAATCAAGAACGAAAGTTAGGGGATCGAAGACGATCAGATACCGTCGTAGTCCTAACTATAAACGATGTCAACCAAGGATTGGATGAAATTCAGATGTACAAAGATGAAGAA
>NW_001860946.1:0-934 GCF_000209125.1 Entamoeba dispar SAW760
ATGTTGTAATGATAAATTGAACGATTTTATTCATCTTTTTAACGTTTGAATTGAAATAGTTTAAATAATAAAATAATATAGTTTTTTAATAGAAAAGATTTTTTGAAAAATGTTGATTTAAAAATAAATAACTTATACTTCATAAAATCTTGATTTAAAAAATGTTATTTCTACAATGAATAACAAAAAATAATCTATAAATAGAACACTATTATTTTAATAATTATTAATATCTCAAATGTACTGCGTCAAGAATTAATAATAACTATAACAATTACTAGTACACTAAAAGTTATTTGATATTTATTACTTTTTATAGAAAATGATTTAATTATCAATAATTAATAAATTATGTTAGAATGAATTGTTAAAAATTATTTTATCTATACTGCGTCAAGAATTAATAATAACTATAACAATTACTAGTACACTAAAAGTTATTTGATATTTATTACTTTTTATAGAAAATGATTTAATTATCAATAATTAATAAATTATGTTAGAATGAATTGTTAAAAATTATTTTATCTATACTGCGTCAAGAATTAATAATAACTATAACAATTACTAGTACACTAAAAGTTATTTGATATTTATTACTTTTTATAGAAAATGATTTAATTATCAATAATTAATAAATTATGTTAGAATGAATTGTTAAAAATTATTTTATCTATACTGCGTCAAGAATTAATAATAACTATAACAATTACTAGTACACTAAAAGTTATTTGATATTTATTACTTTTTATAGAAAATGATTTAATTATCAATAATTAATAAATTATGTTAGAATGAATTGTTAAAAATTATTTTATCTATACTGCGTCAAGAATTAATAATAACTATAACAATTACTAGTACACTAAAAGTTATTTGATATTTATTACTTTTTATAGAAAATGATTTAATTATCAATAATTAATAAATTATG
>NW_001860945.1:0-956 GCF_000209125.1 Entamoeba dispar SAW760
CTAAATTTCCCTTCATCAAATCTTTCTTCATACAAACTTATTGTGTTATTATGTAATATACAAAGATGTGGGAGTGTTTCCTTCTTTTCAATTTGAAGAATAGGTGTTGATGAAATACTTTGGATTTTTTTATACAGATAATATTCTGTTGGTGGACATGTGAATGGTGGAATACAACTCTGATATTTTGATTCATTTCTATTCATTTTCTCATCATTTAAATCACATAACCATAAAAATACTGATTTACTTGTTGCTAACATAAATTGTCCGACTTCTTTTGTTTTTGCTGTGACATGTGTTAAACATGAATTTGATAATACATCAACATGTCCTCGTTGTCCAAATCCAAGAATCGATGTATCAGGATATTCAATTACTCTCAGTGTTTTATCATTTGAATATAATGTAAAGATTCTTGCTGATAAAAAGTATCCTTTGGTTGCTCCTGAAATCACTTGTCGATAAAACACTCGATATGTTTCAATTTCAATGACTAATACAGTGAAATCACTTGAAATTGTGAGTATTAAATCTTCATAACAATCAATACTAATAATTGGTGCTGATTTCATTAATGGTGGTGGTGTATGAATTATACTTTCTTGTGTATCAATGTTATAATAAATGATTCTATTATTATCACTGAAACAAATCATTCTTTTATCATTCACACAATATCCTTTGATTGTTATTCCTTCTTTTCTAATGAGAGTATTGACTTGATTAAATCTATCATCATTATCCATTTTTTTATTATTCTTTTTTCAGTTCTTTTTATTTCTTTTATTAATTATTTTGAAATTGAAAATATCAATGTTTATTAATGTTTATTAATTTTTAGAATATTGAATACCATCTCATAATCTGATTGTTAGTGTTGTTCAATACATTGTATATCTTCTATTAAATTTTTCAATTCATACAAATCCGAATAGTAATGAATTTGATTCACC
>NW_001860944.1:0-949 GCF_000209125.1 Entamoeba dispar SAW760
TCCTTTTGACCTTTTACTACTTTATAAACCTTTCTTAGTGTATCTATATACCTTTGACCTTTTACCAGTTTATAAAGGTTTCATGGTGTAGTTGGTTATCACATCATCTTGACGTGGTGAGGGTCCCCGGATCGAACCCGGGTGAAACCATTTTATACTTAAACTACTTCTTTAAACTTATTATATATATTTATTATGTATATCATCACTTTATATATCATATATTTCTTATTTATATATATATTTATATTTATACATCTATGTTTATATAAAACAAAAACTATACCTATAACTATAACTATAACTATAACTATATTCTTATCCTTTATATATGTTTATATATATATATATATGTATATGTTTATTTCTTTATTTGTATATATGTATATATGTATATATTATCTACTTCTTTATATGTTTATATGTTATTATGTTTATATGTTATTATGTTTATATGTTATTATGTTATTATGTTATTATATATATGTTATTATGTTATTATGTTATTATATATATGTTTATGTTATCTACTTCTTTATATATGTTTATGTTTATGTTTATTCTTTCCCCTTTTTATATTTCTATTATTTATTTATATACTTTCACTTTCTTATATACTCCCTTTTTACTTTTTACTTCCTTCTTTAACTTGTAAGCTTCCTTAGCTCAGCTGGTAGCAGCGTTAGACTGAAGTTCTAAAGGTCGTTGGTTCGAACCCGACAGGAAGCATACGCTTTTTAGACTTTATATTACTTATTATATCCTAGATATATTAGATATACTACTTATACTACTTATACTATTTTTATTAATTTTTTATCTTTATTATCTTTATTATCTTTATTATCTTTATTATCTTTATATCTTTATATCTTTACTACACTTCATCTTATCTTATGTATATAACTATATCACTATATTCCTACAACTATATATATGTATATCTTAT
>NW_001860943.1:0-858 GCF_000209125.1 Entamoeba dispar SAW760
ATATTAAATATCTATATTTCTTTAAAAAGTAATAAATATCAAACACATTATAGTTTATTACTCATAACTATAATTATTATTAATTATGATAGTTATGTATTTGAGATATTAACTTTTTTATCTAAACTAGATGAAAGAAGTTAAATGTCGTCAATTTTAATAAAAAGTACTAAGTATTAATCACATTAATATGCACTCTACAAAAAGATAAAAATTATTAATTCTGGTCGCTTTCTATCTGAGATAATTTTTGACATGTTTCTGTCTAAATTAGATGAAAGAAGTTAAATGTCGTCAATTTTAATAAAAAGTACTAAGTATTAATCACATTAATATGCACTCTACAAAAAGATAAAAATTATTAATTCTGGTCGCTTTCTATCTGAGATAATTTTTGACATGTTTCTGTCTAAATTAGACGAAAGAAGTTAAATGCGTCTGATTTTAATAAAAAGTACTAGGTATCTAGTAACTTTATATGGAACCTCCAAAAAATAAAGTTTTATCAGAAATGGTGAGGTTGTAGATGAGATACAAGTTCAACAATTTTATTGAAAAAAGGTGCACTTTTTTGATTTTAATAAAAAGTACTAGGTATCCAATATCGTTCTGTGGATCCTCCAAAAAATAAAGTTTTATCAGAAATGGTGAGGTTGTAGCAGAGATATTAATTCAACAATTTTATTGAAAAAAGGTGCACTTTTTATGATTTTAATATAAAGTACTAGGTATCCAATATCGTTCTGTGGATCCTCCAAAAAATAAAGTTTTATCAGAAATGGTGAGGTTGTAGCAGAGATATTAATTCAACAATTTTATTGAAAAAAGGTGCACTTTTTTGATTTTAATAAAAAGTAC
>NW_001860942.1:0-556 GCF_000209125.1 Entamoeba dispar SAW760
GTTTCTTTTTGGCACTTTATCTCGACGTTCGGTTCATCCCGCATCGCCAGTCCTGCTTACCAGACTTGGCCGATTCAAAGTATGTTTATATTTAAATTCCTGAAGTGTATTTAACACTGAGAATTCTTCTTTGTTTATTCATAGTTTGACAAGATGTTGAGTGAAAATACTCACCCATTACACCTAATCATTATCTTTACCAATCAATACTATTAATACTTTGACCTTCCTAAGGGAATATTCAGGTGGAACCAGCTACTACATAGTTCGATGAGTCTTTCGCCCCTATACTCAAATATGACAAGTAATTTGCACGTTAACACTGCGTGAATCTTCCACCAAAGTTTCCTTCGGCTTCAATCCGTTCAAGTATAGTTCACCATCTTTCGGGTCCTAACATATTTACTTCTTCTATTGAAAGATACTATTGCTAAATGTATTTCTACACTCTCATAGTTTTTCGTTTTCTCTTCATGTTATAGCTTTCCTGCTATTCTCATTCGCATCCATGTTAGACTCCTTGGTCCGTGTTTCAAGACGGGTAGATAATTTACTT
>NW_001860941.1:0-955 GCF_000209125.1 Entamoeba dispar SAW760
TAGAAAAAGAGTAAATTTATTTGAAAGTATAAATCGAAAAGGTGATAGTATTCATCAAAGTCTAAATATTACAGGAAAACTGATAGCAAAGAAGTACTGTGAAGGAAAACTTAAAAGAACTTTGGAAAAAGAGTGAAAAGAGCTTGAAAGAGTAATATGTGAACGGATAATTTATAAGAAAAATAGTAGAATGTATTATAAATAAAAATATAAAAAGATTAGATATATAAGTAGTATATTTAATAAGATTGTATTGAAATTTGTAATATAGGAAATTATTAAGAGCAAGAGAATTATTTCATTTATAGTGATTATTAATAAACGAGAATATTAAGAGAAATCTTAGTATTTAATTGTGAATTAAAAGTAAAAATCCAATAATAATGGAATGATAAAAGCTATTTAAGGTAAGATTAATACATTTAATCCCGAGAATAGAAACTCTTGAAGAAGTAAATTATCTACCCGTCTTGAAACACGGACCAAGGAGTCTAACATGGATGCGAATGAGAATAGCAGGAAAGCTATAACATGAAGAGAAAACGAAAAACTATGAGAGTGTAGAAATACATTTAGCAATAGTATCTTTCAATAGAAGAAGTAAATATGTTAGGACCCGAAAGATGGTGAACTATACTTGAACGGATTGAAGCCGAAGGAAACTTTGGTGGAAGATTCACGCAGTGTTAACGTGCAAATTACTTGTCATATTTGAGTATAGGGGCGAAAGACTCATCGAACTATCTAGTAGCTGGTTCCACCTGAATATTCCCTTAGGAAGGTCAAAGTATTAATAGTATTGATTGGTAAAGATAATGATTAGGTGTAATGGGTGAGTATTTTCACTCAACATCTTGTCAAACTATGAATAAACAAAGAAGAATTCTCAGTGTTAAATACACTTCAGGAATTTAAATATAAACATACTTTGAATCGGCCCAAGTCTGGTAAGCAC
>NW_001860940.1:0-1027 GCF_000209125.1 Entamoeba dispar SAW760
ATATATAAGTGACATATAGTCAATATAAGGATTGAAAGGGAATAAGATTAATAGTTCTTAATCAAGAGAATTAATGATTAAATCTTAGAAATAAGATTAAATCGAATAAAATGGTAACATATCATGAACTTTAAAATGGAGTGTGAAAATCTACGGAAGAGTTCTCTTTTCTTCTTAACAAAAGTAAACTCCACTGAAATGAATCAATCAGAGAAGTGGAATTTATTGGCTTTGTAAGAAATTCAACATATGATTGAATTGTGGTATTTTTGCAGTCTTCATAAAAATTAAAGGGAATCTTAGCATAAAGCTAATTAAAGAATTCTTTTGCTCGTACTAATAACCGCAACAGGTCTCCAAGAAGCAAAATCTTTAGTTAAATAGAATAACGCAGGTAAGGGAAGTCGGCAACATAGCTCTGTAAGTTAGCAAGAAAGAGTAGCTCTGGTGATTTCCTTGTAAAAGGATTAAAATCGAATCAGAACTTTAAAGGTTAGGGGAATCCGACTGTTTAATAAAAACATAGCATTCTGATAAATCTAAAAGGTTCATTACAGAATGTGATTTCTGCCCAGTGCTCTGAATGTCAAGGTAATGAAATTTACTTAAGCGCGGGTTAACGGCGGGAGTAACTATGACTCTCTTAAGGTAGCCAAATGCCTCGTCATCTAATTAGTGACGCGCATGAATGGATCACCGTGATTCCCACTGTCCCTATCTGCAATCTAGTGAAACCACAGTCAAGGGAACGGGCTTGATTGGAACGGCGGGGAAAGAAGACCCTGTTGAGCTTGACTCTAATTTATCATGTGAAATCGATTTTTTGGTATAGGCTAGGTGGGAGACTTTGTCAAACGTGTAATACCACCACTAGAAATACTATTTCACTCATTTCGTTAAATGTTAAAATGGATTTTCCATTAATTTAAAAACATAAAACTTCGGTTGAAACTAGGCGATTGAAAAAGATAGACGGGGAGTTTGGCTGGGGCGGCACATCTGTTACAAGATAACGCAGGTGTCCAAA
>NW_001860939.1:0-994 GCF_000209125.1 Entamoeba dispar SAW760
TTACATTATCTTAATCTGTATTAGTTATTATTCATGATTTATTTATTTTATTTTATCTTCATTATGTATTTCTTTTTAATATTAATCATTATTTTTTTATATTAATATCTCAAAAAATGTCAACGAAAGTATAAAAATTTATAAGGTAAAAGTTGTTCAGAATTGAATTCTAAACAACTCTTTATTTAATGATGTTGTAATGATAAATTGAACGATTTTATTCATCTTTTTAACGTTTGAATTGAAATAGTTTAAATAATAAAATAATATAGTTTTTTAATAGAAAAGATTTTTTGAAAAATGTTGATTTAAAAATAAATAACTTATACTTCATAAAATCTTGATTTAAAAAATGTTATTTCTACAATGAATAACAAAAAATAATCTATAAATAGAACACTATTATTTTAATAATTATTAATATCTCAAATGTACTGCGTCAAGAATTAATAATAACTATAACAATTACTAGTACACTAAAAGTTATTTGATATTTATTACTTTTTATAGAAAATGATTTAATTATCAATAATTAATAAATTATGTTAGAATGAATTGTTAAAAATTATTTTATCTATACTGCGTCAAGAATTAATAATAACTATAACAATTACTAGTACACTAAAAGTTATTTGATATTTATTACTTTTTATAGAAAATGATTTAATTATCAATAATTAATAAATTATGTTAGAATGAATTGTTAAAAATTATTTTATCTATACTGCGTCAAGAATTAATAATAACTATAACAATTACTAGTACACTAAAAGTTATTTGATATTTATTACTTTTTATAGAAAATGATTTAATTATCAATAATTAATAAATTATGTTAGAATGAATTGTTAAAAATTATTTTATCTATACTGCGTCAAGAATTAATAATAACTATAACAATTACTAGTACACTAAAAGTTATTTGATATTTATTACTTTTTATAGAAAATGATTTAATTATCAATAATTAATAAATTATGTTAGAATGAATTGT
>NW_001860938.1:0-609 GCF_000209125.1 Entamoeba dispar SAW760
TATATATATATATAGATAAAGGATATAGATAGTGATATAGATAAAGGTTTATATATAAATATATATAGATAAGTAAGTAACTAAAGAATACTGATATATACATATGATAAGATATACATATAATAATAAGTTGGTAGGGAATATAGTGATATAGTTATATACATAAGATAAGATGGAAGGTGTAGTAAAGATAATAAAGATAATAAAGATAATAAAGATAATAAAGATAATAAAGATAATAAAGATAAAAAAATTAATAAAAATAGTATAAGTAGTATAAGTAGTATATCTAATATATCTAGGATATAATAAGTAATATAAAGTCTAAAAAGCGTATGCTTCCTGTCGGGTTCGAACCAACGACCTTTAGAACTTCCGTCTAACGCTGCTACCAGCTGAGCTAAGGAAGCTTACAAGTTAAAGAAGGAAGTAAAAAGTAAAAAGGGAGTATATAAGAAAGTGAAAGTATATAAATAAATAATAGAAATATAAAAAGGGGAAAGATTAAACATAAACATACACATAAACATAAACATATATAAAGAAGTAGATAACATAAACATATATATATATTAACATATAAACATATATACATATATACTTAATAAC
>NW_001860937.1:0-936 GCF_000209125.1 Entamoeba dispar SAW760
CTAGATAGTTCGATGAGTCTTTCGCCCCTATACTCAAATATGACAAGTAATTTGCACGTTAACACTGCGTGAATCTTCCACCAAAGTTTCCTTCGGCTTCAATCCGTTCAAGTATAGTTCACCATCTTTCGGGTCCTAACATATTTACTTCTTCTATTGAAAGATACTATTGCTAAATGTATTTCTACACTCTCATAGTTTTTCGTTTTCTCTTCATGTTATAGCTTTCCTGCTATTCTCATTCGCATCCATGTTAGACTCCTTGGTCCGTGTTTCAAGACGGGTAGATAATTTACTTCTTCAAGAGTTTCTATTCTCGGGATTAAATGTATTAATCTTACCTTAAATAGCTTTTATCATTCCATTATTATTGGATTTTTACTTTTAATTCACAATTAAATACTAAGATTTCTCTTAATATTCTCGTTTATTAATAATCACTATAAATGAAATAATTCTCTTGCTCTTAATAATTTCCTATATTACAAATTTCAATACAATCTTATTAAATATACTACTTATATATCTAATCTTTTTATATTTTTATTTATAATACATTCTACTATTTTTCTTATAAATTATCCGTTCACATATTACTCTTTCAAGCTCTTTTCACTCTTTTTCCAAAGTTCTTTTAAGTTTTCCTTCACAGTACTTCTTTGCTATCAGTTTTCCTGTAATATTTAGACTTTGATGAATACTATCACCTTTTCGATTTATACTTCCAAATAAATTTACTCTTTTCTAAACTATATTCTTTTCAAAATATATTTAAATTGACGAGGCTTTCACTCTCTCTGGCTCAGCATTCGTTCTGAATTCAATCTAAATTATCTCTTTTAATATAATTTTTCTTTTAGTACACTCTGATATTTAAGACTAGCCTCACACATTGCTGTATTCTTCTACCTTTTACAATATCATTTTTATCACTGG
>NW_001860936.1:0-883 GCF_000209125.1 Entamoeba dispar SAW760
TTTGTATTTAAAATATAATTTAATAACATATATTTAATTGTTGATATTTTATCATTATAAATACTATATTATTTTAAAATATATTTCATGTATTTAATAATTTCTTAATTTATCTAAATATACATTTTTCTTACATTAATTTTAATTGTTTATATTCATTTTTATTTTATTTTATTATTCTTCATTATTCTATTTGTTAATTTATATTATTTCATATTTATTGTGTTTTATTAAATGAATATTTACTTTAGTTAATTTCAATTTATTAATATATATTTTATTAAATTTATTATTTAAATATTTTATTATTCTAGATGGTTCATTCTTATTTTGTGACAATAAATATATTTCGTTATTTTCATTTTTATTATTTCTCATACATATACTTTATAAAATCTCTTCCATATTCCATTTTTTATTCATTTTTATTATTTCTCTTATTTCATTATCTTCCATTCATAATATATTATTGTTATTATTAATTTTAATTTATATTCATCTCTTAATGACATTAATCCATCTCATAATTTATCTTTATTAATATATGATATTTACTTAATGATTTTGAGTGTATATTTACATTTTGCATCTTCTTTATAATGTATAGATCAATTTTATCTAATTTATTGATTGGTCAATGGATCACAGATGCAACAATCTGAAAATATTGATGACTTCAATATTAATTGTATTGATGTAATTTCTATTACTTTCATTCAATTTATTGATGATATCTATTTTATTTATCATATCATTTTCTATTTTATTAATACATATTTTAATCATCACTCTTCTCATATTGAAATACATAATGATATTTCTATGAATTAGAGTCATCTACAACTATGATTTCATCATCTTATCATTAATGTAATATTTTATT
>NW_001860935.1:0-805 GCF_000209125.1 Entamoeba dispar SAW760
TTATATACATATATACATATATACATACACACTCATGATAAAAAGGGCAAGGCCTCTGCGGGAATCGAACCCACGACCTTTCCCTTACTAGGGGAACGCACTGCCATCTATGCTAAGAGGCCTTCCAAGGATATAAAAGTAGTATAAGGGATATAAAAGTAGTATAAGGGATATAAAAGTAGTATAAGGGATATAAAAGTAGTATAAGGGATATAAAAGTAGTATAAGGGATATAGTCATAGAAAGAATATAAAGATATAGTCATATAGTCATATAATAATATAATAAAGTAGTCATATAGTCATATAATAATATAATAAAGTAGTCATATAGTCATATAGTGATATAAACATATAGTCATATAATAATATAGAGAGATATAAAGATGTATAAGGTAAAAAGTAGTATAAAAATAAGAAGGATACATAAAACATATATAGATATAATAATAATAGATATAAGGGGATAATAAAAGATGATATATAATATAACATATATATGGGTATAAGAAGAAAGGATATATAATAAAGATAAATAAGAATATAGAAGAACACAAATAATAATAAGAATAATAATATATATAGTATAATAGTATAAAAAGGAATATAGAATATAGCGATCCCGGTGGGGATCGAACCCACGATCTTCTGCTTAGGAGGCAGACGCGTTTCCACTGCGCCACGAGACCATTTAACATCATAGAAGTACTAAAAAAAAGAATAAGGGAAGATGCATATATAATAGATATATAGATATATAGATATATAAGTATATAAGTATATAAGTATATAAAATAAAGAGAAGT
>NW_001860934.1:0-940 GCF_000209125.1 Entamoeba dispar SAW760
TATCAAATAACTTTAGTGTACTAGTAATGTATAGTTATTATAATTCTGACGCAGTATAGATAAAATAATTTTAACAATTCATTTTAATGATTAATGAATAAATGGATAATTAAATCATTTTCTATAAAAAGTAATAAATATCAAATAACTTTTAGTGTACTAGTAATTGTTATAGTTATTATTAATTCTTGACGCAGTATAGATAAAATAATTTTTAACAATTCATTTTAATGATTAATGAATAAATGGATAATTAAATCATTTTCTATAAAAAGTAATAAATATCAAATAACTTTTAGTGTACTAGTAATTGTTATAGTTATTATTAATTCTTGACGCAGTATAGATAAAATAATTTTTAACAATTCATTCTAACATAATTTATTAATTATTGATAATTAAATCATTTTCTATAAAAAGTAATAAATATCAAATAACTTTTAGTGTACTAGTAATTGTTATAGTTATTATTAATTCTTGACGCAGTATAGATAAAATAATTTTTAACAATTCATTCTAACATAATTTATTAATTATTGATAATTAAATCATTTTCTATAAAAAGTAATAAATATCAAATAACTTTTAGTGTACTAGTAATTGTTATAGTTATTATTAATTCTTGACGCAGTATAGATAAAATAATTTTTAACAATTCATTTTAATGATTAATGAATAAATGGATAATTAAATCATTTTCTATAAAAAGTAATAAATATCAAATAACTTTTAGTGTACTAGTAATTGTTATAGTTATTATTAATTCTTGACGCAGTATAGATAAAATAATTTTTAACAATTCATTTTAATGATTAATGAATAAATGGATAATTAAATCATTTTCTATAAAAAGTAATAAATATCAAATAACTTTTAGTGTACTAGTAATTGTTATAGTTATTATTAATTCTTGACGCAGTATAGATAAAATAATTTTTAA
>NW_001860933.1:0-931 GCF_000209125.1 Entamoeba dispar SAW760
ATTCTTGAAGGAATGAGTAGGAGGTAAATTCTCCTACGAAATCAATTGGAGGGCAAGTCTGGTGCCAGCAGCCGCGGTAATTCCAGCTCCAATAGTGTATATTAAAGTTGCTGTGATTAAAACGCTCGTAGTTGAATTAAAATGTGATTTTATACATTTTGAAGACTTTACATTAAGTGAAGTTTCTAGAAATGTTAAATTAAAATCAAAGAAGGAGACAATTCAAGTAATTGAGTTGTCATTACTTTGAATAAAATAAGGTGTTTAAAGCAAAACATTATGTTAATGAATATTCAAGCATGGGACAATGCTGAGGAGATGTCAATTAGACATTTCGAGAGAAGGATTAAAAGGAACAATTGGGGTGATTCAGAAAATAACGGGAGAGGTGAAAATCCATGATCGCTATAAGATGCACGAGAGCGAAAGCATTTCACTCAACTGGGTCCATTAATCAAGAACGAAAGTTAGGGGATCGAAGACGATCAGATACCGTCGTAGTCCTAACTATAAACGATGTCAACCAAGGATTGGATGAAATTCAGATGTACAAAGATGAAGAAACATTGTTTCTAAATCCAAGTATATCAATACTACCTTGTTCAGAACTTAAAGAGAAATCTTGAGTTTATGGACTTCAGGGGGAGTATGGTCACAAGGCTGAAACTTAAAGGAATTGACGGAAGGGCACACCAGGAGTGGAGCCTGCGGCTTAATTTGACTCAACACGGGAAAACTTACCAAGACCGAACAGTAGAAGGAATGACAGATTAAGAGTTCTTTCATGATTTATTGGGTAGTGGTGCATGGCCGTTCTTAGTTGGTGGAGTGATTTGTCAGTTAATTCCGTAACGAACGAGACTGAACCTATTAATTAGTTTTCTGCTATAGACAGAATGTCGCAGACAGTGCGTAGTACACTCTAAAGGAC
>NW_001860932.1:0-469 GCF_000209125.1 Entamoeba dispar SAW760
AATTCTAAACAATCTCATTTCTCATACATAATTATGTTAAATAAAATGATGAAATAATCATGAAAAAATTGTTAAAAAATGAGGTCTTCAGATTACCTCCAAGAACATTTTTTACCTTATAAGTTTTCATTAAAACAACCTTGTTACAGAGATATGATAAAATTGACTCAGTGACAAAAAATATTGACTCTACTCATCTATACGTCCTTCAATACTTTATCTACAAAACAATTATTTTATTTGATATATCAGTATTATAATTATTATTTTATATTATATGAAAAACGATGTATATTTAAGATAAGTCATTTTTTGTGTCTCAAAAAAATCATGATAGAAGTATCATTTTTTATAAATTTTTATTAATAAATCACTTGTTTAAAATTAATATCTGAACAACTTTTACCTTATAAATTTTTATACTTTCGATGACATTTTTTGAGATATGATTGAAAATTTTGATTAGAAA
>NW_001860931.1:0-985 GCF_000209125.1 Entamoeba dispar SAW760
TAATAAAAATAATAATAGTATATAAAGTATAGTGTATAAATAGAATAGTGTATAGTATATATAATATAAATAGGATAAGTATAATAGTATAGATAAAGGTGTATATATAATATAAGGATAAGTTATAGATAAAAAGACGAGCATAGCAGGGATCGAACCTGCAATCCTCAGATCCGAAGTCTGATGCGTTTCCATTGCGCCATATGCCCATTATCAGATAAGTACATAAGTACAGAGGTGGATGATATCTAGAACACATATATCAAAAGTAAAGATAATAAAAGGTAGTAAAGGTAGTAAAGGTAATAAAGGTAATAAAGTTAATAGGGATAGTAAGAATATAAGGAAAGGAAGTAGTAGTTACATAGTATAAAACACTATAAGTAGTATAAGTAGTATAAGATAGTATAAAATAGTATAAAATAGTATAGATAATATAAAAGAATAGAGTGTACACTAAAAGTATAATAAAAGGAATATATAAGTTTAATAGATGTAAAAATATAGTAATAGATGTCATATAGATGTACAAAAAGGTGGGAACGGTGAGTATCGAACTCACGACCTTAAGATTATGAGACTTACGCTCTACCAACTGAGCTACGTTCCCTATTCAAACAATAACATAGAATAAAAACAAAAATAGATATAATAATAGTGGAAACATATAATAATAGTGTATATCTATATTAATAGGTTATAGTGTATAAAGTATAGATATAATAATAGTCTATAAAGTATAAAGTATAAAATATAAAATATAAAGTATAAAATATAAAATATAAAGTATAAATATAATAATAGTCTATAGTCTATAGTCTATAAAGTATAAAGTATAAAGTATAGATAATAGAATAGTGTATAGTCTATAAATAATAAAAATAATAATAGTATATAAAGTATAGTGTATAAATAGAATAGTGTATAGTATATATAATATAAATAGGATAAGTATAATAGTATAGATAAAGTGTATATATAATAT
>NW_001860930.1:0-594 GCF_000209125.1 Entamoeba dispar SAW760
AATTTTGTTTTGTAGATAAAGTATTGAAGGACGTATAGATGAGTAGAGTCAATATTTTTTGTCACTGAGTCAATTTTATCATATCTCTGTAACAAGGTTGTTTTAATGAAAACTTATAAGGTAAAAAATGTTCTTGGAGGTAATCTGAAGACCTCATTTTTTAACAATTTTTTCATGATTATTTCATCATTTTATTTAACATAATTATGTATGAGAAATGAATTGTTTAGAATTCAATTCTGAACAACTTTTACCTTATAAATTTTTATACTTTCGTTGACATTTTTTGAGATATTAATATAAAAAAATAATGATTAATATTAAAAAGAAATACATAATGAAGATAAAATAAAATAAATAAATCATGAATAATAACTAATACAGATTAAGATAATTGTTAAACAGAATTTAATTTAAAGAATGAGATATAAAGATATTAAATAATTTTTTAATAGTCTTTAATAAAAATAATCATTCATATCTCAAAAAATGTCAACGAAAGTATAAAAATTTATAAGGTAAAAGTTGTTCAGATATTAATTTTAAACAAGTGATTTATTAATAAAAATTTATAAAAAATGATACTTCTATCAT
>NW_001860929.1:0-796 GCF_000209125.1 Entamoeba dispar SAW760
ATTTTCTTATATTATTATATTATTATATGACTATGTACTTTTATTATTATTCCTAGTCTGTTTATTTTATATCTTATCTTTCTTATGTCTTTTATATATCATATCTATATCTATATCTATATCATATCTATATCATTTATATAACTTATATCATTTATATAACTTATATCATTTATATAACTTATAACATTTATATAACTTATAACATTTATATAACTTATATATCCCTTTTTTTATCTTCCCAGTATTTTATGAATGTTATAGGGCTTGTGGCGCAATGGAAACGCATCAGACTACGAATCTGGGGATTGCAGGTTCGATCCCTGCCAAGCTCGTCTTTTTATTGACTAGATTACTTTACTTTAATCCCTTTCAACTTCTATAACCTTTATATTCTATTATATATATATTTCTTTATTTATATATATATATATATTTCTTTATTTATTTATTTATATATATCTTTATTTATATATCTATGTATGTATTTATTTCTATATTCCTTTATTTCTATATTTCTATATTTCTATATTCCTTTATTCCTTTATTCCTTTATTTAAAAAAAAACTCTCGATATAAAAACAAAAAGGTAGATTACCTGACGTTCCCATCTGTGTGAACATAATGGTACTGATCAGGCTCTAAGCATCTTTACTTCCGTGTTCGGATGGGAACGGGTGTATCCTACTTGATATGAACCTACCGTTATCCTACTTACTTATGACTATGACTATCATATATTTTCTTATATTATTATATTATTATATGACTATGTACTTTTATTATTATTCCTAGT
>NW_001860928.1:0-997 GCF_000209125.1 Entamoeba dispar SAW760
CAGATTAAGATAATTGTTAAACAGAATTTAATTTAAAGAATGAGATATAAAGATATTAAATAATTTTTTAATAGTCTTTAATAAAAATAATCATTCATATCTCAAAAAATGTCAACGAAAGTATAAAAATTTATAAGGTAAAAGTTGTTCAGATATTAATTTTAAACAAGTGATTTATTAATAAAAATTTATAAAAAATGATACTTCTATCATGATTTTTTTGAGACACAAAAAATGACTTATCTTAAATATACATCGTTTTTCATATAATATAAAATAATAATTATAATACTGATATATCAAATAAAATAATTGTTTTGTAGATAAAGTATTGAAGGACGTATAGATGAGTAGAGTCAATATTTTTTGTCACTGAGTCAATTTTATCATATCTCTGTAACAAGGTTGTTTTAATGAAAACTTATAAGGTAAAAAATGTTCTTGGAGGTAATCTGAAGACCTCATTTTTTAACAATTTTTTCATGATTATTTCATCATTGAGCATTACCTTTGAATAACAAAAAAGAATAACAAAAAATGACCTAAAAATAGTGAATAACAAAAAAGAATAACAAAAAAGAATAACAAAAACCCAACATACAAATGTTTTATATAACAACGAAAATTCCTTCTACACGGGGTAAATTTCAACAAAAATTGCAAAAAGACCCCCCCTACTCGAAATACGATTTTTGAAAATGCCCTTTTTGAAAAAACTACCGTTTTTTTGTTGAAATTAGAAGGAATAGAACGAAAAAAATTGATATTCCGTCGAAAAGTGAACCTTTATTACACAAAAGCTAGGAAAAACCATCGGATTAACACTAGACCAAAATTTTAAGATGGTAAAAGCTCGATTTGCCGAAAAGGATGACGTGGTTACCAACAAATATTCGGCATTTTCGGCGACATGTTTGTATGGATAATCTGAATCGTTTTCTATTTTTAGAAATTTTATAAATTATTTGTATGGATATCTGAATCGTTTTCTATTTTA
>NW_001860927.1:0-787 GCF_000209125.1 Entamoeba dispar SAW760
CTTACGATACTCAAATCTTTATTTATTAACTCACTTATAGATATCTGGTTAAAGCTCTTTACTTCTTCTCTCTTTTACCCACTAGCTACTTCTCACTTCTACTAATATTTGCTTTTAATATACTCTTTTATTTTGGATATTGAATATCATATATACCTTGAAGTTCATAAGTATACTTTCAAGCATTCAAAGTTTGGATATTCACATTTTATTGTTCCTATCACTTATCGCAATTCATTGCGTTCTTCATCGCACAGGAAACTAAACTATCCAAAGTAATATTTTATTATACTTTTTCTTTCTTCTTATATTCTAATTCCTTTTATTCTTACTTTTATTATTTTCTTTGTAGATTATCTTATTCTATAAATTTCTTGTTTTATTTTAAAAGATTATTTCTTTTCTTTTAATGATCCTTCCGCAGGTTCACCTACGGAAACCTTGTTACGACTTCTCCTTCCTCTAAATAAGGAGATTTAAATCCATTTTTCTATCTATAAGACAGAATCCTAGAATTTCACCTCTTTATTCAATCGGTAGGAGCGACGGGCGGTGTGTACAAAGGGCAGGGACGTATTCATCTCGAGTTAATGACTCGATATTACAAGGAATTCCTCGTTCAAAACAAATAATTCCAATCATTTATCCCTGTCATGTACGTTCTTTTGAGTTTTCCTTAACTATTTCAATCTCGGTACACCACTTACTATCCCTACCTATTAGACATAGCCTAATAAATAAGGTGTAAATGATAAAATGCTCTCTAGAACTCCATGTAGCGCGCGTG
>NW_001860926.1:0-933 GCF_000209125.1 Entamoeba dispar SAW760
AATAGTAATAATAATAAAAAGGAATAAAATACATAATAAGGTGTACATATACATAAGGGTGTATAAGTTGTATAAGTTGTATAAGTTGTATAAGTTGTATAGATAAGAAAGATAGTATAAGTAGTATAAATACTAAGATACATATATAATAGAAGTAAAGATAATATAGTAAGAAGTAGAATAAGAAGTGTATAAGTATAATAAACATAATAAACATAATAAACATAATAAACATAATAAAGAACATAATAATAATAAACATAATAATAATAATAATAGAAATAAGAATATAGATATATATAATATAATAATATATAAAGAAACATATAAGTGAAGTGTATAAAAAGAATGCATCCGGTGGGGTTCGAACCCACGCATCTTCCGATAGCCGAGCTTAAATCGGCCCCCTTAGACCACTCGGGCACGAATGCTTTGATATATAAATACAGAAATAATGAAGTCTATAAAACTATAAAGGTATAAGTCAGACTATAAGATACACACATATAGTATAGACTAGTAATAATAAAGTGATAAAGTGATAAAGTGATAAAGTGATAAAGTGATAAAGTGATAATAAGGGAATAAGTTAATAAGGTAATAAGTTAATAAGTTAAAGTGTAGGTAGTATAAGTATAGAAGACAAGAACATAGTATAGTCATATAATCATATAGAATAGATATAAAAATAGATAAAGGTATAGAAATATACATAATAATAAGAACATATAAACATATAAGAATATAATAAACATAAATAACATAATAATAATAAACATAATAAAAACATATATATAAACATATATATATATATATAGATAGATAATAGATAAATAGATACTATATGGAGATGAGGGTATCGATCCCTTGCCTTCGCATGCGAGCGAAGCTCTACAATGAGCTACATCCCTAGTATATAGAGATATAAGAATG
>NW_001860925.1:0-738 GCF_000209125.1 Entamoeba dispar SAW760
ACTTTATTTTTTGGAGGTCCACAGAACGATATTGGATACCTAGTACTTTTTATTAAAATCAAAAAAGTGCACCTTTTTTCAATAAAATTGTTGAATTAATATCTCTGCTACAACCTCACCATTTCTGATAAAACTTTATTTTTTGGAGGATCCACAGAACGATATTGGATACCTAGTACTTTATATTAAAATCAAAAAAGTGCACCTTTTTTCAACAAATTTGTTGAATTAATATCTCTGCTACAACCTCACCATTTCTGATAAAACTTTATTTTTTGGAGGATCCACAGAACGATATTGGATACCTAGTACTTTATATTAAAATCATAAAAAGTGCACCTTTTTTCAATAAAATTGTTGAATTAATATCTCTGCTACAACCTCACCATTTCTGATAAAACTTTATTTTTTGGAGGATCCACAGAACGATATTGGATACCTAGTACTTTTTATTAAAATCAAAAAAGTGCACCTTTTTTCAACAAATTTGTTGAATTAATATCTCTGCTACAACCTCACCATTTCTGATAAAACTTTATTTTTTGGAGGATCCACAGAACGATATTGGATACCTAGTACTTTTTATTAAAATCAAAAAAGTGCACCTTTTTTCAATAAAATTGTTGAATTAATATCTCTGCTACAACCTCACCATTTCTGATAAAACTTTATTTTTTGGAGGATCCACAGAACGATATTGGATACCTAGTACTTTTTATTAAAATCATAAAAAGTGCA
>NW_001860924.1:0-934 GCF_000209125.1 Entamoeba dispar SAW760
ACTATATAAATATTAGAGAGAATAGTGAGATATACATGCTCATGACAAAATCATATAGATGATAGTTCTTGATTATTTATATTCACATATCAGCATATCATTAATTTAATCATTTATTATTTCATATTATCCATATCAAAAGAGAAAGACTGAGAAGTATTATTAATTGATAGATCAATAAAAAAAGATTTGAGGATATTCTTAATAAGTAAGAACCATACATTAGATTGTGTGAATTTATTAAAATAAATAACACGAAAATACATCACTAATAATGATATTAAATCTTATTTATGTGATTTAACTCACCAAGATATATCATCAAAACATATTTGATTATATTAGAAATTCAACTTCTTTCACATAGATCCATATTTGTCCGTAGAAGAAAAAAGAGGATAACCTGATAAAAAACTTTAAAGGATTAAGTTAAAAGAACACAAGCATATTAAACAATGAAAAAAAAAACAAATACACATTGAAAAATTAAGAAATTAATATGTTTAAATTCATAATTTTTAATAAACAATGCTGATTTATCCAATATCTTGATTCAAAGAAACAAATAATCATTGTAGATGAAACATTAATTTACCAATAATTTATTTATTAATTATTTCATTTAATATACCAGAGAAAAGGATTTGTTACAACTGAATTATTTTTATGTTTGATGAAACGTATTCTCATTCTTGAAATAAATGAAAAGAATTTCAATGAATGAGTATGTCATTGTTCTCATGGATTCATTTACTGGGCGTATTTCTGTTGAGCCACAAAAAAAATACACAAGAAAATAAAATTATTTTTCATCTCCTCATTCATCTTACATTTCTCATTCCCTTAAAATGAACTTTTCTCTTCTCAAAAGTGTTTGCTTATTTTATTTTATTTTATATTATTATTATTATTATTATTATTATTATTATTATAT
>NW_001860923.1:0-758 GCF_000209125.1 Entamoeba dispar SAW760
TATAAATATGGTGAATATAAATAATATATTAAAATGATAAATTTTATATTATGATTCATTATCATCTCTATCATCATCAAAATAAATATAATTTATCAATTCATTGAATATAAGTTTAATAATATAAATCATACATTATATAATGAATAAATGAGAATAATCAACAAATAAATTAAATAAATAATAAATTGAATAAAGAAATGAAAGAAAATAAAACAAGAAATAAAGAATATTAATCAAATATCATCTTGAAATGAAAATATCACAATAAATGAAATAGATGAAATGTATAAATATTTAAATGTATGATAATCAGATGAAATTAATGATATATTTAATTATAAAATCATCAAAGAAAAAAAAATATCAATTAATAGATATATCCATAATTGGATTTTCTTCATATTGAGAAGTGATTGTTTCAGTTTCTTCAATATGCTCTATTTCTATAATAGAGTTCACTTCTAACATACTCGCATTAGAAGGTTCCTCTTCTAATGTGTTGCCAGTGTTTCCTGTGTAGAACATTAAGTCTTTCATGTTTTTAATAATGATTGTTCGTAGTATTTTGGGGAAATAATTATAAAATCATCAAAGAATAAATAGAAAAATAAAAAAAATAAACTAATTATAGATAAATAATATTAATATTAAATAATATTATTTTATTATTTTTATTTTCTTGTTTTTATTATTGTTATTTAAAACAATAAAAATGAAATAATGTTTATTAAAATAATAAATAAAATAATGTTTTA
>NW_001860922.1:0-600 GCF_000209125.1 Entamoeba dispar SAW760
ACAGATGACTCTCTTAGGTAGCCAAATGCCTCGTCATCTAATTAGTGACGCGCATGAATGGATCACCGTGATTCCCACTGTCCCTATCTGCAATCTAGTGAAACCACAGTCAAGGGAACGGGCTTGATTGGAACGGCGGGGAAAGAAGACCCTGTTGAGCTTGACTCTAATTTATCATGTGAAATCGATTTTTTGGTATAGGCTAGGTGGGAGACTTTGTCAAACGTGTAATACCACCACTAGAAATACTATTTCACTCATTTCGTTAAATGTTAAAATGGATTTTCCATTAATTTAAAAACATTAAAACTTCGGTTGAAACAGGCGATTGAAAAAGATAGACGGGGAGTTTGGCTGGGGCGGCACATCTGTTACAAGATAACGCAGGTGTCCAAAGATGAACTCAATGAGGACAGAAACCTCATGTAGAATATAAGGGTATAAGTTCATTTGATTATTGATTCCAGTACAATCAATAACTCTGAAATGATGGCCTAACGATCCCTAAGATTTTTAACTAGAAAAAATTTAAAACATATTAGATTTATCTGATGTGTGAGACCGTAAGGTGATTTCTAGTTAATCCTTTAATAATAAGGC
>NW_001860921.1:0-892 GCF_000209125.1 Entamoeba dispar SAW760
AGAATATAGTTTAGAAAAGAGTAAATTTATTTGGAAGTATAAATCGAAAAGGTGATAGTATTCATCAAAGTCTAAATATTACAGGAAAACTGATAGCAAAGAAGTACTGTGAAGGAAAACTTAAAAGAACTTTGGAAAAAGAGTGAAAAGAGCTTGAAAGAGTAATATGTGAACGGATAATTTATAAGAAAAATAGTAGAATGTATTATAAATAAAAATATAAAAAGATTAGATATATAAGTAGTATATTTAATAAGATTGTATTGAAATTTGTAATATAGGAAATTATTAAGAGCAAGAGAATTATTTCATTTATAGTGATTATTAATAAACGAGAATATTAAGAGAAATCTTAGTATTTAATTGTGAATTAAAAGTAAAAATCCAATAATAATGGAATGATAAAAGCTATTTAAGGTAAGATTAATACATTTAATCCCGAGAATAGAAACTCTTGAAGAAGTAAATTATCTACCCGTCTTGAAACACGGACCAAGGAGTCTAACATGGATGCGAATGAGAATAGCAGGAAAGCTATAACATGAAGAGAAAACGAAAAACTATGAGAGTGTAGAAATACATTTAGCAATAGTATCTTTCAATAGAAGAAGTAAATATGTTAGGACCCGAAAGATGGTGAACTATACTTGAACGGATTGAAGCCGAAGGAAACTTTGGTGGAAGATTCACGCAGTGTTAACGTGCAAATTACTTGTCATATTTGAGTATAGGGGCGAAAGACTCATCGAACTATCTAGTAGCTGGTTCCACCTGAATATTCCCTTAGGAAGGTCAAAGTATTAATAGTATTGATTGGTAAAGATAATGATTAGGTGTAATGGGTGAGTATTTTCACTCAACATCTTGTCAAACTAGAATAAACAAAGAAGAA
>NW_001860920.1:0-970 GCF_000209125.1 Entamoeba dispar SAW760
TATATTCACAACCACCTTGTAATGTACATCTCCAGAAACAATCTTGACATACAAGCATAATTGGACATCTATCATTTGATTCTTTAGTTAAAGGATTAGTGATATAAGGATGTTCATTATTAGGAATTAATAAAGTTCCAGAAAGTGTTACATGAGCATTATCTTTAGTAATTCCATCACAAAATGTACCATAACCACTTAATCTTTCAGTACTACATAAGAAACAATATGATGTATTATCTTTAAGTGGTGGAATATATTTTCCATTTCCTGCTTTTCCTATAATTGAATTAGTATCTATTTCATTATATTCTAATGAATAAGCAAATTCTTTTGAAGGAGAGAATAAATTATCTAAACCAGCATTAGTAATATTATAAATAGTATGTGATTTTTCTATAGATGAAAATGGTTTATCAGGATAAGGTTTATTATCAATTTGTAATTGTAAAGATGCTAATAAAGGATTTCTACTACATGTTACTTCATTAGTTGTTCTAGGGAATAAAAACATTAAAGAACTTACATTTGTCATAGCATAAGTAGTATTACATTTTAAACCATTAGTCATTGGTTTTTGTGAAAATGCTTGATAATCAACATATTGAGAAGGAATAATTAATTCTTTTGTTTGATATTTTTCTATTAATTCATTTAATATACTATCTTTAATATTAAATCCATTAATATTTGTTCTACAATATTTTAAACTTCCATCTGTTATCATAAAACTTACTGTTGTATCTTTTCCAACAATAATATTTTGTGATTCACGTAATGCACCAGTAAATGAATGAACATTAAATGAATCACCTATTTGTGTAAATGCATGATATTCTCCATTTCTTTTAATTATATTATATATATCACTTTTAATTACTTCTGTTATATTATCTTTTATTTCATCTGATCCACTATATGAAGATGATGAAATATGTGAAATTTTATTTAATATTGTTTCTTGTTACAT
>NW_001860919.1:0-1028 GCF_000209125.1 Entamoeba dispar SAW760
TTACTCCCGCCGTTACCCGCGCTTAAGTAAATTTCATTACCTTGACATTCAGAGCACTGGGCAGAAATCACATTCTGTAATGAACCTTTTAGATTTATCAGAATGCTATGTTTTTATTAAACAGTCGGATTCCCCTAACCTTTAAAGTTCTGATTCGATTTTAATCCTTTTACAAGGAAATCACCAGAGCTACTCTTTCTTGCTAACTTACAGAGCTATGTTGCCGACTTCCCTTACCTGCGTTATTCTATTTAACTAAAGATTTTGCTTCTTGGAGACCTGTTGCGGTTATTAGTACGAGCAAAAGAATTCTTTAATTAGCTTTATGCTAAGATTCCCTTTAATTTTTATGAAGACTGCAAAAA
Source organism: Entamoeba dispar SAW760 (assembly GCF_000209125.1). Classification (NCBI taxonomy): domain Eukaryota; phylum Evosea; order Mastigamoebida; family Endamoebidae; genus Entamoeba; species Entamoeba dispar. Next base: position 366 of record NW_001860919.1, read on the forward strand.
TACCACAATTCAATCATATGTTGAATTTCTTACAAAGCCAATAAATTCCACTTCTCTGATTGATTCATTTCAGTGGAGTTTACTTTTGTTAAGAAGAAAAGAGAACTCTTCCGTAGATTTTCACACTCCATTTTAAAGTTCATGATATGTTACCATTTTATTCGATTTAATCTTATTTCTAAGATTTAATCATTAATTCTCTTGATTAAGAACTATTAATCTTATTCCCTTTCAATCCTTATATTGACTATATGTCACTTATATATTTCTTAAGGATTTCCATCTGTAATTTAGGATCGATTCACCCTAATCCAAGTAATGTTGTTTAGGAACCTTTCTCCTCTTCAGTTCTAAGATGTTTTTTTCCTCTTCTTAGTATTTGCTACTACCACCAAGATCTGCACTAAGGACAGTTTCAATCTAAATTACTTTAAATCTTTACTACTTTTGTTGTCCTTACGCCATTTCGTTTCCTTACTCGTTAAAATGTCTTCATTTTAACGGTCGAGTATCAGTTAAGAAATTATAATGCCATCCATTTTCAGGACTCATTCATTCGATAGGTGAGTTGTTACACATTCCTTAGCGGTTTCCGACTTCCATGGCCACCGTCCTATTGTCAATATGAATGAATACCTTTTGTGGTACTCGTTATGTTTCTTT
>NW_001860918.1:0-996 GCF_000209125.1 Entamoeba dispar SAW760
TAAATGAAGAACAAAAAAGGGCACAATCGGATTTGAACCAATGACCACGGGAACTGCAGTCCTATGCTCTACCGCTGAGCTATGCGCCCAAACGAACACATTTAACAGATACACAGCATCTCAGGAAGGTTAGTGGTAGATATACATAATAGTGGAATAGTCATATAGTCATATAGTCATATAAAGTTATAAAGAGATAATAATATAATAATATAGTGATATAAAAAAGTATAAAAGTATATAAGTATATAAGTATATAAGTATATAAGTATATAAGAATAAAGGTATAATACATATAAAGATAATATGATAATATGATATAAAAGTATAAAGGTAAAAATATAAAAAAATACAGGTGAACATAATAAGAGAAATATATAAGAATATAATAAGGTAAGAAATATAAAATAATTAAGAATAATAATATAAATACATAATATATATTGTCGTACATAGAATAAAAAACGCCCCCCGTGGGGCTCGAACCCACGACCTTACGGTTAAAAGCCGCACGCTCTACCGACTGAGCTAGGAAGGCAACTGATAGAAGAATAGAGGGTGTATAAATATAAAAATAAGTAAGTAAGTATGTATGTATGTATGTAGTAGGTAGGTACATATAGATAATATATTATATAAATAATAAGAAGGAAGGAAGTAAGTTGTAGTAGGTAGGTAGGTACATATAGATAATATATATAGATATAGAAGGGAAGAATATAAAAAGAAAAGATATAATATAGTGAATATAAGTAATATAAGCAATATAAGTAATATAAGTAGGAAAGTTAATATATATATAATAAAGTTAATAATAGTCGTAAAGAATATATAAGTTAATAGGATATTTAAAAATTCAAACATAATATAAGCACACTAAAAGACACGTGGCCGAGTGGTCTAAGCGTGTGACTAGAATCACTTCTCCTCTGGAGGCGTAGTTCGATCTGCCGTTGTCGTTGTTTTACATAAGCATAGGTGTATAGGTGTAAGTGT
>NW_001860917.1:0-924 GCF_000209125.1 Entamoeba dispar SAW760
ATAGTATAAAGGTATAAAGGTATAACACTATAACACTATAGTCATATAGTCATATAAAGGTATAACTCTATAAGAATATAAGAATAGAATAGGGTAACACTATAGGAATAATATAAAGATAAAATAGAAAGTCTATATAGGATAAAGATAGAGTAAGAATAATAGAACATAAAAGGTTATAGATATCTAAACATTTACACATATATGAATATATAGATAGAAAAGGATCTAGAAATAAGAATAGAAAAGTATCTAGATGTATATATAGATATAAAGATAAGAACTAAGATGTAAGATGTAAGATGTAAGATATAAGATATAAGATATAAGATATAAGTAAACATATAGATTATAGGAGGCATAAAAAGTGTAAGGCCTCTGCGGGAATCGAACCCACGACCTTTCCCTTACTAGGGGAACGCACTGCCATCTATGCTAAGAGGCCTTCCAAGGATGGAGGTATATATAATATAAAAAAAAGGTGTAATATATATATAAAAAGTTGAAATAAATAAATATAAAAAGTTGGAATATATATATATAAAAGGTGTAATATATATAAAAGGTGTAATATATATAAAAGAAGGAATATATATATATATAAGGAAGAATAAATATAAATAAAAGATAAGGTATAATAAAATAATAAAGGTATAAAGTTATATAGATATATAAATATATATATAGATATAGATATAAAGGAATAAAGTAGAAAAGTAGAAAAGTAGAAATGATAAAGTTTAATATATAACATAAGTTATAAAGTGATAAGTGACATATATATAGATATAAAAGGGTACATAAAGATAGAATATAGTAAAATGCAAGAGGTGGGGTTCGAACCCACGCCTCCGAAGAGAACAGTACCTTAAACTGCCGCCTTGGACCACTCGGCCACTCTTGCTGGTTGTCATATATAAATCA
>NW_001860916.1:0-924 GCF_000209125.1 Entamoeba dispar SAW760
TGCGATGAAGAACGCAATGAATTGCGATAAGTGATAGGAACAATAAAATGTGAATATCCAAACTTTGAATGCTTGAAAGTATACTTATGAACTTCAAGGTATATATGATATTCAATATCCAAAATAAAAGAGTATATTAAAAGCAAATATTAGTAGAAGTGAGAAGTAGCTAGTGGGTAAAAGAGAGAAGAAGTAAAGAGCTTTAACCAGATATCTATAAGTGAGTTAATAAATAAAGATTTGAGTATCGTAAGAGGACTCCCTTAACTTAAGCATATCAATAAGGGAAGGAAGAAAAAATAACAATGATTTCTTAAGTAATGGCGAATGAAAAAGAAAAAGACCAAGTTGATAAAAATGGATAATTGTAAAAAGGTTAGAAGAATACAGCAATGTGTGAGGCTAGTCTTAAATTATTCAGAGTGTAACTAAAAGAAAAATTATATTTAAAAGAGATAATTTAGATTGAATTCAGAACGAATGCTGAGCCAGAGAGAGTGAAAGCCTCGTCAATTTAAATATATTTTGAAAAGAATATAGTTTAGAAAAGAGTAAATTTATTTGGAAGTATAAATCGAAAAGGTGATAGTATTCATCAAAGTCTAAATATTACAGGAAAACTGATAGCAAAGAAGTACTGTGAAGGAAAACTTAAAAGAACTTTGGAAAAAGAGTGAAAAGAGCTTGAAAGAGTAATATGTGAACGGATAATTTATAAGAAAAATAGTAGAATGTATTATAAATAAAAATATAAAAAGATTAGATATATAAGTAGTATATTTAATAAGATTGTATTGAAATTTGTAATATAGGAAATTATTAAGAGCAAGAGAATTATTTCATTTATAGTGATTATTAATAAACGAGAATATTAAGAGAAATCTTAGTATTTAATTGGAATTAAAAGTAAAAATCCAATAATAA
>NW_001860915.1:0-915 GCF_000209125.1 Entamoeba dispar SAW760
TGTTAAGTAGATATGATAAGCAGAAATGATAAAGTAGATATGATAAGCAGAAATGATAAAGTAGAAATAATAAAGTAGATATGATAAAGTAAATATGATAAGCATAAGTTGAATAGGTAATAATAGGATAAAGTTATAAGGAGTAATAAGAAGGGTAATAATAGGATAAACATAATAAGAGGGTACATATATACATATATACATATATAAATATATACATATATAAATATATAAATATATACATAAGTACATATATACATAAAAGAATAAGAAGTACATAAGTACATATATAATATATATATATACATAGAAGAAATAAAAAGTAAAAAGTAAAAAGTAAAAAATAAGAATAAGGTATAGTAAAGATAGTCTATATATAATAGGTATAAAATAAGTAATAAGTAATAAGTAATAAGTAATATATAATATATAAAGAAATATAGAAATAAAAAGGAATAAATATAATAAGTCATTACATATATAAAATAAACATAAATAATAAAATAAAATTTAAATAAATATAAAAATATATATAAATATAGTCATAGTCTAGAAGTCAAGAATACTAATAATCTGTGAGCCTTCCTAGCTCAGTCGGTAGAGCGCGCGGCTCTTAACCGCGCGGTCGTGGGTTCGAGCCCCACGGGGGGCGTATTTTTATAATAAGAATAGGTGGTATAAGAGGAAATAGTATAAAGTATAAAGGTATAAAGGTATAAAGGTATAAAGGTATAAATGGTTATAGGTATAAAAGTATAAAAGTATAAAAGTATAAGAATATAAAGGTATAAAGGGATAAGAATAGTATAAGAGGAATAGAATAGTATAGTATAAAGGGATAAGAATAGCATATAGGTAATAGTATAAAGTAGGTACATCTAATAAGGATATAGGAAGTAAATACTAAGTAAATAC
>NW_001860914.1:0-903 GCF_000209125.1 Entamoeba dispar SAW760
TATTGTGTTTCTGGACCGATTCTAATGCAAAGATTTCAAGCGTAGCAAAAATGATAGTGAATTTAGAAATTGAAAAATGAAGAAAGAATTAAGAAAGAATTGAATGAAGAAATGAAATTGATAAAAGTAAGAACATTTTACACGATTTCAAAATATTGTGTTTCTGGACCGATTCTAATGCAAAGATTTCAAGCGTAGCAAAAATGATAGTGAATTTAGAAAATTGAAAAATGAAGAAAGAATTAAGAAAGAATTGAATGAAGAAATGAAATTGATAAAAGTAAGAACATTTTACACGATTTCAAAATATTGTGTTTCTGGACCGATTCTAATGCAAAGATTTCAAGCGTAGAAAATGATGATGATTTTGGATGATCATGAACAATGGATAAAAAAAAGAAAAAAATAAAAAAGAAAAGAGAGAAAAAATTGGAGGATGAAATTGATGAAAATCATGTCATTTTTCACGAAATTCAAATATGTTAATCTAGGACCATCAGAGATGCAAAGATTTTAATTTCGTGAAAAATGACGAGGTTTTTGGCCATTCAAAAAAAAAATGAAAAATCTAAAAACAAAAAGAGAGAAAAAATTGGAGAAAGTGAGGATGAAAATTGACCAAAAAATGTCTCATTTTTCACGAAATTCAAATATGTTAATCTAGGACCATCAGAGATGCAAAGATTTTAATTTCGTGAAAAATGACGAGGTTTTTGGCCATTCAAAAAAAAATGAAAAATCTAAAAACAAAAAGAGAGAAAAAATTGAGGATGAAAATTGACCAAAAAATGTCTCATTTTTCACGAAATTCAAGTATGTTAATCTACTACCCAGTGTGATACACATACTTGAATTTCGTGAAGAATTATGACATCTTGGTGGAAACCCATGTCAATAAAAAAA
>NW_001860913.1:0-750 GCF_000209125.1 Entamoeba dispar SAW760
GCGTTGGTTTCTGGTGTAGTTGTGTTATCAATCACTTTTACGTAGTGAGGGTCCCCGGTTCAAACCCGGGTGGAACCATTTTATATTAGTACACAACTTTATATGTATATGTATATGTTTATTTCTTTAACTGTTTAACTGTTTAACTGTTTATCTTTATTTATTCATATCATCTTATATATATATATATATATGTATCTATATTATTATATATACTTCTACTTCTACTTCTACGACTATATATCTATCTATCTAAACCTTTCTATGTATCTATGTATCTATGTATGTATATTACTTATACTTTATACTTTATACTTTATACTTTATTATTATATATCCCTTATTTACCTTTTTTTTATAATTATACCTTTTTATAATTATACCTCTTTATAATTATACCTTTTTATAATTATACCTCTTTAGTCTATTTCTTATTCTTTCATCGGTAGGTTCATATCAAGTAGGATACACCCGTTCCCATCCGAACACGGAAGTAAAGATGCTTAGAGCCTGATCAGTACCATTATGTTCACACAGATGGGAACGTCAGGTAATCTACCTTTTTGTTTTTTATATTATCTATTTAAACTTATTATATATTATATATTATCTATTCTATATATTTTTACTTTATTCTTATTATTTTATATATATACACTATACTTATAACATATTTATCATATTTATTATATATATTATATATATTATATATATTATATTTATTATAATTATTATATATCCTATATGACC
>NW_001860912.1:0-699 GCF_000209125.1 Entamoeba dispar SAW760
AATAAAAGTACATAGTCATATAATAATATAATAATATAAGAAAATATATGATAGTCATAGTCATAAGTAAGTAGGATAACGGTAGGTTCATATCAAGTAGGATACACCCGTTCCCATCCGAACACGGAAGTAAAGATGCTTAGAGCCTGATCAGTACCATTATGTTCACACAGATGGGAACGTCAGGTAATCTACCTTTTTGTTTTTATATAGAGAGTTTTTTTTTAAATAAAGGAATAAAGGAATAAAGGAATATAGAAATATAGAAATATAGAAATAAAGGAATATAGAAATAAATACATACATAGATATATAAATAAAGATATATATAAATAAATAAATAAAGAAATATATATATATATATAAATAAAGAAATATATATATAATAGAATATAAAGGTTATAGAAGTTGAAAGGGATTAAAGTAAAGTAATCTAGTCAATAAAAAGACGAGCTTGGCAGGGATCGAACCTGCAATCCCCAGATTCGTAGTCTGATGCGTTTCCATTGCGCCACAAGCCCTATAACATTCATAAAATACTGGGAAGATAAAAAAAGGGATATATAAGTTATATAAATGTTAGAAGTTATATAAATGTTATAAGTTATATAAATGATATAAGTTATATAAATGATATAAGTTATATAAATGATATAGATATGATATAGATATAGATATAGATATGATATATAAAAGACA
>NW_001860911.1:0-980 GCF_000209125.1 Entamoeba dispar SAW760
GTGGGATCACGGTGATCCATTCATGCGCGTCACTAATTAGATGACGAGGCATTTGGCTACCTTAAGAGAGTCATAGTTACTCCCGCCGTTAACCCGCGCTTAAGTAAATTTCATTACCTTGACATTCAGAGCACTGGGCAGAAATCACATTCTGTAATGAACCTTTTAGATTTATCAGAATGCTATGTTTTTATTAAACAGTCGGATTCCCCTAACCTTTAAAGTTCTGATTCGATTTTAATCCTTTTACAAGGAAATCACCAGAGCTACTCTTTCTTGCTAACTTACAGAGCTATGTTGCCGACTTCCCTTACCTGCGTTATTCTATTTAACTAAAGATTTTGCTTCTTGGAGACCTGTTGCGGTTATTAGTACGAGCAAAAGAATTCTTTAATTAGCTTTATGCTAAGATTCCCTTTAATTTTTATGAAGACTGCAAAAATACCACAATTCAATCATATGTTGAATTTCTTACAAAGCCAATAAATTCCACTTCTCTGATTGATTCATTTCAGTGGAGTTTACTTTTGTTAAGAAGAAAAGAGAACTCTTCCGTAGATTTTCACACTCCATTTTAAAGTTCATGATATGTTACCATTTTATTCGATTTAATCTTATTTCTAAGATTTAATCATTAATTCTCTTGATTAAGAACTATTAATCTTATTCCCTTTCAATCCTTATATTGACTATATGTCACTTATATATTTCTTAAGGATTTCCATCTGTAATTTAGGATCGATTCACCCTAATCCAAGTAATGTTGTTTAGGAACCTTTCTCCTCTTCAGTTCTAAGATGTTTTTTTCCTCTTCTTAGTATTTGCTACTACCACCAAGATCTGCACTAAGGACAGTTTCAATCTAAATTACTTTAAATCTTTACTACTTTTGTTGTCCTTACGCCATTTCGTTTCCTTACTCGTTAAATGTCTTCATTTTAACGGTCGAGTATCAGTTAAGAAATTATAATGCCATCCAT
>NW_001860910.1:0-762 GCF_000209125.1 Entamoeba dispar SAW760
CTTTATATGGAACCTCCAAAAATAAAGTTTTATCAGAAATGGTGAGGTTGTAGATGAGATACAAGTTCAACAATTTTATTGAAAAAAGGTGCACTTTTTTGATTTTAATAAAAAGTACTAGGTATCTATTACCTTACATCATGCACTTAAAAAATGCAGTTGTTATTAATTCTTGACGCAGTACATTTGAGATATTAATAATTATTAAAATAATAGTGTTCTATTTATAGATTATTTTTTGTTATTCATTGTAGAAATAACATTTTTTAAATCAAGATTTTATGAAGTATAAGTTATTTATTTTTAAATCAACATTTTTCAAAAAATCTTTTCTATTAAAAAACTATATTATTTTATTATTTAAACTATTTCAATTCAAACGTTAAAAAGATGAATAAAATCGTTCAATTTATCATTACAACATCATTAAATAAAGAGTTGTTTAGAATTCAATTCTGAACAACTTTTACCTTATAAATTTTTATACTTTCGTTGACATTTTTTGAGATATTAATATAAAAAAATAATGATTAATATTAAAAAGAAATACATAATGAAGATAAAATAAAATAAATAAATCATGAATAATAACTAATACAGATTAAGATAATTGTTAAACAGAATTTAATTTAAAGAATGAGATATAAAGATATTAAATAATTTTTTAATAGTCTTTAATAAAAATAATCATTCATATCTCAAAAAATGTCAACGAAAGTATAAAAATTTATAAGGTAAAAGTTGTTCAGATATTAATTTTAA
>NW_001860909.1:0-920 GCF_000209125.1 Entamoeba dispar SAW760
TTCTATCTTTACACTTAGCTTATATATATTTATTATCTTCCCTATTTATTATGTTATTATTTATCATCTTTTACCTTTATATCTTTTTATTACTTTATTATACATCTACTATACACTTCTTACTATTACTATTTCCTACTTATTACTATTTACTTATTACTTCTTACATTACTTCCATTTCTTACTTATTACTTATTACTTCTTACTTATTACTTCTTACTTATTACTTCTTACATCCTTTTACTACTTACTACTTACACCTACCCATCTATTCATAACGGTTCCATGGTGTAGGGGCAGCATATAAGATTTTGGTTCTTAGGACCCCAGTTCGAATCTGGGTGGGACCACTTTTTATGTATATAACTATACCTTTATACCATTATATTAAACTTATGAACTTTATCTATGTTTATATTCTAACTATTATCTCTTTCTATATATATTTCTATCTTATATTATGTTATATATTCTACTATATTCTACTTTTATCACCACTTATGTATGTATGTATATATATATATCACTATCTATATATTATATATATATATTATGTATCTATATATTATATATATTATGTATCTATATATTATTTATATATATTATATATATATTATCTATCTATATATTCTTCTTTATCACTCTCTGTCTATATGTTTATTCCTTTTATATATGTTTATTCCTTTTATATATGTTTATTCCCTTTAAAAAATACCTAGAAGGCGACTATGGGGATCGGACCCATGACCTTCTCTTTACGAGAGAGACGCTCTGCCACTGAGCTAAGCCGCCTTATATTATTATTACCTATTTCTATCTTTACACTTAGCTTATATATATTTATTATCTTCCCTATTTATTATGTTATTATTTATCATCTTTTTACCTTTATATCTTTTTATTACTTTATTATACATCTA
>NW_001860908.1:0-651 GCF_000209125.1 Entamoeba dispar SAW760
TCTTCGCCTGTCACGTGAAAGACCGGGGTTCGAATCCCCGTTGAAGAGTTCACTTTTTATACTATAATATTTCTTTTTATAAGTATATATATGACTATTTATTATACTATTTTTTGTTACAATAAAATATATATTATTCCTTTCTTATATATATTTATTTTTATTTATTATATTTCTTTTTTACTATATTATTTATATTCTTTATAAAAAGAGTACGACAGTGGCAGGATTTGAACCTACGCATCCAGAGGATAATTGATTTCAAGTCAATCGCCTTAGACCACTCGGCCACACTGTCAATCTGAGTACTATTATTATATGAACCTATATATATATATTTATTTATGTATGTATGTATTTTCTGTTTTTATTATATAACTATCATTATATCACCTTTATACATCTAACTATATATATATAACTATAACTATTCTTTCTTATATTTTATCCTTTCTTTTATATATATATACCTCTACCATATTTTACTTATATACTTATTATCCTTACACTTTTTATACACCTATTATATATATATATATATTATTTATTATATATATTATATCCTTTATATTATATATCATATATCATATCCTTTATACTTTATATACCTTTAATATCTTACTTTATTACTTTATTACTTTATTCCTTTAT
>NW_001860907.1:0-975 GCF_000209125.1 Entamoeba dispar SAW760
ATATATTTTCTTATATTATTATATTATTATATGACTATGTACTTTTATTATTATTCCTAGTCTGTTTATTTTATATCTTATCTTTCTTATGTCTTTTATATATCATATCTATATCTATATCTATATCATATCTATATCATTTATATAACTTATATCATTTATATAACTTATATCATTTATATAACTTATAACATTTATATAACTTATAACATTTATATAACTTATATATCCCTTTTTTTATCTTCCCAGTATTTTATGAATGTTATAGGGCTTGTGGCGCAATGGAAACGCATCAGACTACGAATCTGGGGATTGCAGGTTCGATCCCTGCCAAGCTCGTCTTTTTATTGACTAGATTACTTTACTTTAATCCCTTTCAACTTCTATAACCTTTATATTCTATTATATATATATTTCTTTATTTATATATATATATATAAATAAAGAAATATATATATAATAGAATATAAATTTCTTTATTTATATATATATATATATTTCTTTATTTATTTATTTATATATATCTTTATTTATATATCTATGTATGTATTTATTTCTATATTCCTTTATTTCTATATTTCTATATTTCTATATTCCTTTATTCCTTTATTCCTTTATTTAAAAAAAAACTCTCTATATAAAAACAAAAAGGTAGATTACCTGACGTTCCCATCTGTGTGAACATAATGGTACTGATCAGGCTCTAAGCATCTTTACTTCCGTGTTCGGATGGGAACGGGTGTATCCTACTTGATATGAACCTACCGTTATCCTACTTACTTATGACTATGACTATCATATATTTTCTTATATTATTATATTATTATATGACTATGTACTTTTATTATTATTCCTAGTCTGTTTATTTTATATCTTATCTTTCTTATGTCTTTTATATATCATATCTATATCTATATCTATATCATATCTATATCATTTATATAACTTATATCATTTATATAACTTATATCATTT
>NW_001860906.1:0-647 GCF_000209125.1 Entamoeba dispar SAW760
TTATTTCTACAATGAATAACAAAAAATAATCTATAAATAGAACACTATTATTTTTAATAATTATTAATATCTCAAATGTACTGCGTCAAGAATTAATAATAACTATAACAATTACTAGTACACTAAAAGTTATTTGATATTTATTACTTTTTATAGAAAATGATTTAATTATCAATAATTAATAAATTATGTTAGAATGAATTGTTAAAAATTATTTTATCTATACTGCGTCAAGAATTAATAATAACTATAACAATTACTAGTACACTAAAAGTTATTTGATATTTATTACTTTTTATAGAAAATGATTTAATTATCAATAATTAATAAATTATGTTAGAATGAATTGTTAAAAATTATTTTATCTATACTGCGTCAAGAATTAATAATAACTATAACAATTACTAGTACACTAAAAGTTATTTGATATTTATTACTTTTTATAGAAAATGATTTAATTATCAATAATTAATAAATTATGTTAGAATGAATTGTTAAAAATTATTTTATCTATACTGCGTCAAGAATTAATAATAACTATAACAATTACTAGTACACTAAAAGTTATTTGATATTTATTACTTTTTATAGAAAATGATTTAATTATCAATAATTAATAAATTATGTTAGAATGAATTGTTAAAAAT
>NW_001860905.1:0-941 GCF_000209125.1 Entamoeba dispar SAW760
TAGATACCTAGTACTTTTTATTAAAATCAAAAAAGTGCACCTTTTTTCAATAAAATTGTTGACTTGTATCTCATCTACAACCTCACCATTTCTGATAAAACTTTATTTTTTGGAGGTTCCATATAAAGTTACTAGATACCTAGTACTTTTTATTAAAATCAGACGCATTTAACTTCTTTCGTCTAATTTAGACAGAAACATGTCAAAAATTATCTCAGATAGAAAGCGACCAGAATTAATAATTTTTATCTTTTTGTAGAGTGCATATTAATGTGATTAATACTTAGTACTTTTTATTAAAATTGACGACATTTAACTTCTTTCATTTGGTTTAGATAAAAATAGAATAAATTAATATCTCAAATACATGACGATCACAATTAATAATTTTTATCTTTTTGCAGAGTGCTTTTGAAGATAATTGATATATAGTACTTTATATTAAAATCATAAAAAGTGCACCTTTTTTCAACAAATTTGTTGAATTAATATCTCTGCTACAACCTCACCATTTCTGATAAAACTTTATTTTTTGGAGGATCCACAGAACGATATTGGATACCTAGTACTTTTTATTAAAATCAAAAAAGTGCACCTTTTTTCAATAAAATTGTTGAATTAATATCTCTGCTACAACCTCACCATTTCTGATAAAACTTTATTTTTTGGAGGATCCACAGAACGATATTGGATACCTAGTACTTTATATTAAAATCAAAAAAGTGCACCTTTTTTCAACAAATTTGTTGAATTAATATCTCTGCTACAACCTCACCATTTCTGATAAAACTTTATTTTTTGGAGGATCCACAGAACGATATTGGATACCTAGTACTTTATATTAAAATCATAAAAGTGCACCTTTTTTCAATAAAATTGTTGATTAATATCTCTGCTACACTCACATTTCTGATAAACTTTATTTTTGGAGATCACAGACG
>NW_001860904.1:0-694 GCF_000209125.1 Entamoeba dispar SAW760
CATTCAATGTATTTTGAATGATACGTATTTTATCAGGTTTCATTTAACTATCAATATTTTTCTTTCATTTATACAACTTTTGTTAGTTATTTATTAGAAAAAACTATTGTTTTACTTCATAAATTTATTAATAACTTCAAAGTTTTTCTAAAATTAGATAACGACTCAGATTATCCATACAAACAATATAGAATTATTCTAAAAATAGAAAACGATTCAGATTATCCATACAAATAATTTATAAAATTTCTAAAAATAGAAAACGATTCAGATTATCCATACAAACATGTCGCCGAAAATGCCGAATATTTGTTGGTAACCACGTCATCCTTTTCGGCAAATCGAGCTTTTACCATCTTAAAATTTTGGTCTAGTGTTAATCCGATGGTTTTTCCTAGCTTTTGTGTAATAAAGGTTCACTTTTCGACGGAATATCAATTTTTTTCGTTCTATTCCTTCTAATTTCAACAAAAAAACGGTAGTTTTTTCAAAAAGGGCATTTTCAAAAATCGTATTTCGAGTAGGGGGGGTCTTTTTGCAATTTTTGTTGAAATTTACCCCGTGTAGAAGGAATTTTCGTTGTTATATAAAACATTTGTATGTTGGGTTTTTGTTATTCTTTTTTGTTATTCTTTTTTGTTATTCACTATTTTTAGGTCATTTTTTGTTATTCTTTTTTGTTATCAAAGGTAAT
>NW_001860903.1:0-812 GCF_000209125.1 Entamoeba dispar SAW760
AGAAAGAACAAGGAAAATATATGTAAAAGTGTGGTATATACAAAGGGAAGTAGAGAAAAATATGGAAATACAATACCACTAGAAGTTACATCAATTGGGGGTGGATGTTTTAAATATTGTTACGATATGAAAGAAATTAATTTACCAACAAGAATTAGTGAAATAGGAAATTATTGTTTTTATGAATGTGGAATAAGAAGTATTAGTATACCAATAACAATTAGTAGAATAGGAAATAACTGTTTCGAAGGATGTAATTCGTTAAGTAAGATCAATATACCAACAACAGTTAAAGAAATAGGAAAAGAATGTTTTGAAGGATGTTTTTCATTGAGTGATATGAGTATAGAAAATATACAATTTGTTAGTGAAGAAAGAATACATATAAATGAACCAGTATTAGTTAGTATTGAAATACCAGATAATTTAGAAAGAGTTAATGGAAGAATTATAGAAAGAAGAAACATTAATGAATTTAATATCCCATCATCAATTAGTAAATTAGGTAATAGATGTTTTGAAGGATATGAATCATTAACAAGAATTGATATACCAACAACAGTTAAAGAAATAGGAAATGAATGTTTTAGTGAATGTACATCACTAACATCACTTAATATACCAACAAGTGTTAGTAAAATAGGGGATGAGTGTTTTAGTAGATGTTATTCATTACAATCAATTACTGTACCATCATCAATTAGTGAAATGGGATATCAAATATTTAAAGGATGTTCATCATTAAGACTTATTAATTTAGGTAAAATAAAATTCATCAGTGAAGAAAGAATATTTATGAATGAACCATTATT
>NW_001860902.1:0-935 GCF_000209125.1 Entamoeba dispar SAW760
TCTGATAAAACTTTATTTTTTGGAGGATCCACAGAACGATATTGGATACCTAGTACTTTATATTAAAATCATAAAAAGTGCACCTTTTTTCAATAAAATTGTTGAATTAATATCTCTGCTACAACCTCACCATTTCTGATAAAACTTTATTTTTTGGAGGATCCACAGAACGATATTGGATACCTAGTACTTTTTATTAAAATCAAAAAAGTGCACCTTTTTTCAATAAAATTGTTGAACTTGTATCTCATCTACAACCTCACCATTTCTGATAAAACTTTATTTTTTGGAGGTTCCATATAAAGTTACTAGATACCTAGTACTTTTTATTAAAATCAGACGCATTTAACTTCTTTCGTCTAATTTAGACAGAAACATGTCAAAAATTATCTCAGATAGAAAGCGACCAGAATTAATAATTTTTATCTTTTTGTAGAGTGCATATTAATGTGATTAATACTTAGTACTTTTTATTAAAATTGACGACATTTAACTTCTTTCATCTAATTTAGACAGAAACATGTCAAAAATTATCTCAGATAGAAAGCGACCAGAATTAATAATTTTTATCTTTTTGTAGAGTGCATATTAATGTGATTAATACTTAGTACTTTTTATTAAAATTGACGACATTTAACTTCTTTCATCTAGTTTAGATAAAAAAGTTAATATCTCAAATACATAACTATCATAATTAATAATAATTATAGTTATGAGTAATAAACTATAATGTGTTTGATATTTATTACTTTTTAAAGAAATATAGATATTTAATTATTTATTGATTTTTTAACTAATATAACACTTGAAAAATATTTTATATAATTTTGAACGTAATTTATTTGTGGTATGAAATATTATATTATTATATATTTTGGTACATGTAATTTATTGTTATAAATGTTATAAAAATTGAGTTATAACAATTCCTATTT
>NW_001860901.1:0-1056 GCF_000209125.1 Entamoeba dispar SAW760
TTTGAGTATAGGGGCGAAAGACTCATCGAACTATCTAGTAGCTGGTTCCACCTGAATATTCCCTTAGGAAGGTCAAAGTATTAATAGTATTGATTGGTAAAGATAATGATTAGGTGTAATGGGTGAGTATTTTCACTCAACATCTTGTCAAACTATGAATAAACAAAGAAGAATTCTCAGTGTTAAATACACTTCAGGAATTTAAATATAAACATACTTTGAATCGGCCAAGTCTGGTAAGCAGGACTGGCGATGCGGGATGAACCGAACGTCGAGATAAAGTGCCAAAAAGAAACATAACGAGTACCACAAAAGGTATTCATTCATATTGACAATAGGACGGTGGCCATGGAAGTCGGAAACCGCTAAGGAATGTGTAACAACTCACCTATCGAATGAATGAGTCCTGAAAATGGATGGCATTATAATTTCTTAACTGATACTCGACCGTTAAAATGAAGACATTTTAACGAGTAAGGAAACGAAATGGCGTAAGGACAACAAAAGTAGTAAAGATTTAAAGTAATTTAGATTGAAACTGTCCTTAGTGCAGATCTTGGTGGTAGTAGCAAATACTAAGAAGAGGAAAAAAACATCTTAGAACTGAAGAGGAGAAAGGTTCCTAAACAACATTACTTGGATTAGGGTGAATCGATCCTAAATTACAGATGGAAATCCTTAAGAAATATATAAGTGACATATAGTCAATATAAGGATTGAAAGGGAATAAGATTAATAGTTCTTAATCAAGAGAATTAATGATTAAATCTTAGAAATAAGATTAAATCGAATAAAATGGTAACATATCATGAACTTTAAAATGGAGTGTGAAAATCTACGGAAGAGTTCTCTTTTCTTCTTAACAAAAGTAAACTCCACTGAAATGAATCAATCAGAGAAGTGGAATTTATTGGCTTTGTAAGAAATTCAACATATGATTGAATTGTGGTATTTTTGCAGTCTTCATAAAAATTAAAGGGAATCTTAGCATAAAGCTAATTAAAGATTCTTTTGCTCGTACTAATAACCGCAACACGTCTCCAGAAGCAAATCTTT
>NW_001860900.1:0-833 GCF_000209125.1 Entamoeba dispar SAW760
TATAATAAACTATACTTCATTCCAACAATTATCAGCTAACTGAACTAACAGGTAAAAAATGGAAAAACGTTTTAAAAAGGAAAAAAACAATATTTTGAAGTTCATCTAAAAAGTGATATTTTTGTATCATGGAAAGTACTCTCAATCCACCTGATTTACCACCTCCTCGTTCATCTACTCTATCTTCACGGCCAATTACCCCTGCACCTCTTCCACCTAAGCCATACCATTTACCACCTAAACCAGATTCTTCAAGTACAAAAATTTCTACTACTCACACCCTACAACAACATCAACAACAATCAGTTGATAGTCTTGGTTACACGACTGCCCCTCCTGTCCCTCAAAAACCTAAAGCTAAACCACCTCCCCCAAAAACTAATGTACTTTCTTCTTCAAAAAATTCAGATCATCTTCAACCATCTTCTACTACAATTTCTTCTTCTTCAAATGTACCACCACCGCCTCCTCCAAAATCATTAAATACTAATCAGTCTCGTTCATCAGGTTGGTCAAATACTAGACCTTCTGAAAATTTATCTAAACAACTTTTTGAAACAACAAGAACATCACAATCAAAACATGGACCACATAATCCTAATATTCATCAACAGAATGTTGATCCATCACCAACAACATCAAGTAAAACTAAACAAGATAAAGATAATGAATATACACAACATACAGATTCATTAGGATCAATAAGAGAAGTAACTCATTGTAAAGATGAAACTCCAGCAAAAGAAAAGAAAAAGAAGTTTTCAATATTTAAAAAGAAGGAAAAAAATAAAGAAGAAAAATTTGTTATCAGTGAACCAACTGGATTTAATTTC
>NW_001860899.1:0-918 GCF_000209125.1 Entamoeba dispar SAW760
TAAAAAATATAAATTTTTAAAAGAAAAATAAAAAAAGAACAAAAATAATAAAAAAATAAAATTAGTTGGTAATATCTAATTGATTGATATAATAACATGTATTTTTAAAGTATTGCATTAATGAATTGTTAGAGATATCACCAATATTAGATTGAATTAAATCTCTTAATTGAATAATATATTTGTTAAAATCAGTATACCCATTAACGTAAGAAGTAATATATCTATTTAATATTGTAATAAATAATTTAATATTTTCATTAGATAAATTAGCATCTTTTAATGCTTTTTGAAGACATTGTAAACAGTGTTGTTTTGAATTATAATTTGAACCATCTCTTTTTGACCATAAGGCACTACATAAAGCAATAATATTAACTCTTGAATTAATGTCTTCAATCATTTGGGAGTATTTAGTTACAGCGGTTATTAAAATGGTATATTTTTCTTCATCATTAATTTTCATAGAACAACCACAGGCTATAATATACTTTAGTGCCTCTTTTTTTTCTTCTGGATTTGAAATATTATTTTCAAATATTGAAGCAGCAAATTCAAAAAAACTTGTAGTGTCAATACCATTATTTAATCCACAAAGAGTACATTGAATAGCTAATCTAATACTTAATAACATTTCATTTTGTTTTACTAATAACTTAAGAATATCCAATGCACCAACAAAAATTTTTCTGTCGCAAGGTTTAATGGTAATAAATTTAAATAATAATCCTGGGAGTGAAATTTTTTTCCTTTTATTACAACCAATAGATATAATTCCTTTAATTTCTCTTAAGATTGATACCATCTCTTCAGAATCATTTAAATTGATTAATTGATACAATGATGTTGATAAGATTGAATCTTTTTCTATGTCTTCATCAGATGAATTTTCTAAATCTTTATGAATGGTAGAAGTAA
>NW_001860898.1:0-933 GCF_000209125.1 Entamoeba dispar SAW760
TGACAGTTTTTAAAGAAAATAAAAGAAACATGTTGAATTGTATTGATTAACATAAGGACAACGAAAGATGGAAGGAAAAAGAACAGGGAAAAGAAAAACGAAAACAAAAACGAAAGATGGGAGTTAAAAGAAAAATGAAGGATTTAAAGAAAGAAGAACTTGAGAATGAGGAATCTAAGAATGAGGAAATTGAGAATGAGGAAATGCAAGTGAGATAAAAATAAATTTAGAGATTAAAGTAGATGAAAATGGAAATAAAAATGAAACAAAATGAAATTAAGAAATAAACAAATGATGTTAATAATAAAGAAGTGAATTGATAAAAAGTAAGAGCATTTTACACGATTTCAAAATATTGTGTTTCTGGACCGATTCTAATGCAAAGATTTCAAGCGTAGCAAAAATGATAGTGAATTTAGAAATTGAAAAATGAAGAAAGAATTAAGAAAGAATTGAATGAAGAAATGAAATTGATAAAAGTAAGAACATTTTACACGATTTCAAAATATTGTGTTTCTGGACCGATTCTAATGCAAAGATTTCAAGCGTAGCAAAAATGATAGTGAATTTAGAAAATTGAAAAATGAAGAAAGAATTAAGAAAGAATTGAATGAAGAAATGAAATTGATAAAAGTAAGAACATTTTACACGATTTCAAAATATTGTGTTTCTGGACCGATTCTAATGCAAAGATTTCAAGCGTAGCAAAAATGATGATGATTTTGGATGATCATGAACAATGGATAAAAAAAAGAAAAAAATAAAAAAGAAAAGAGAGAAAAAATTGGAGGATGAAATTGATGAAAATCATGTCATTTTTCACGAAATTCAAATATGTTAATCTAGGACCATCAGAGATGCAAAGATTTTAATTTCGTGAAAAATGACGAGGTTTTTGGCCATTCAAAAAAAAAATGAAAAATCTAAAAACAA
>NW_001860897.1:0-953 GCF_000209125.1 Entamoeba dispar SAW760
AAGTATAAAGTATAAGTAATATACATACATAGATACATAGATACATAGAAAGGTTTAGATAGATAGATATATAGTCGTAGAAGTAGAAGTAGAAGTATATATAATAATATAGATACATATATATATATATATATAAGATGATATGAATAAATAAAGATAAACAGTTAAACAGTTAAACAGTTAAAGAAATAAACATATACATATACATATAAAGTTGTGTACTAATATAAAATGGTTCCACCCGGGTTTGAACCGGGGACCCTCACTACGTAAAAGTGATGTGATAACCAACTACACCATGAAACCAACGAACATAATAGTCAGAAAGACTGAAAAGGGTCATATAGGATATATAATAAATATAATAAATATAATATATATAATATATATAATATATATAATAAATATGATAAATATGTTATAAGTATAGTGTATATATATAAAATAATAAGAATAAAGTAAAAATATATAGAATAGATAATATATAATATATAATAAGTTTAAATAGATAATATAAAAAACAAAAAGGTAGATTACCTGACGTTCCCATCTGTGTGAACATAATGGTACTGATCAGGCTCTAAGCATCTTTACTTCCGTGTTCGGATGGGAACGGGTGTATCCTACTTGATATGAACCTACCGATGAAAGAATAAGAAATAGACTAAAGAGGTATAATTATAAAAAGGTATAATTATAAAGAGGTATAATTATAAAAAGGTATAATTATAAAAAAAAGGTAAATAAGGGATATATAATAATAAAGTATAAAGTATAAAGTATAAAGTATAAGTAATATACATACATAGATACATAGATACATAGAAAGGTTTAGATAGATAGATATATAGTCGTAGAAGTAGAAGTAGAAGTATATATAATAATATAGATACATATATATATATATATATAAGATGATATGATAAATAAAGATAAACAGTTAACAGTTAACA
>NW_001860896.1:0-895 GCF_000209125.1 Entamoeba dispar SAW760
GACCAGAATTAATAATTTTTATCTTTTTGTAGAGTGCATATTAATGTGATTAATACTTAGTACTTTTTATTAAAATTGACGACATTTAACTTCTTTCATTTGGTTTAGATAAAAATAGAATAAATTAATATCTCAAATACATGACGATCACAATTAATAATTTTTATCTTTTTGCAGAGTGCTTTTGAAGATAATTGATATATAGTACTTTATATTAAAATCATAAAAAGTGCACCTTTTTTCAACAAATTTGTTGAATTAATATCTCTGCTACAACCTCACCATTTCTGATAAAACTTTATTTTTTGGAGGATCCACAGAACGATATTGGATACCTAGTACTTTTTATTAAAATCAAAAAAGTGCACCTTTTTTCAATAAAATTGTTGAATTAATATCTCTGCTACAACCTCACCATTTCTGATAAAACTTTATTTTTTGGAGGATCCACAGAACGATATTGGATACCTAGTACTTTATATTAAAATCAAAAAAGTGCACCTTTTTTCAACAAATTTGTTGAATTAATATCTCTGCTACAACCTCACCATTTCTGATAAAACTTTATTTTTTGGAGGATCCACAGAACGATATTGGATACCTAGTACTTTATATTAAAATCATAAAAAGTGCACCTTTTTTCAATAAAATTGTTGAATTAATATCTCTGCTACAACCTCACCATTTCTGATAAAACTTTATTTTTTGGAGGATCCACAGAACGATATTGGATACCTAGTACTTTTTATTAAAATCAAAAAAGTGCACCTTTTTTCAACAAATTTGTTGAATTAATATCTCTGCTACAACCTCACCATTTCTGATAAAACTTTATTTTTTGGAGGATCCACAGAACGATATTGGATACCTAGTACTTTTTATTAAAATCAAAAAA
>NW_001860895.1:0-913 GCF_000209125.1 Entamoeba dispar SAW760
TTCTTTCTTATATTCTTACTATCCCTATTAACTTTATTACCTTTATTACCTTTACTACCTTTACTACCTTTTATTATCTTTACTTTTGATATATGTGTTCTAGATATCATCCACCTCTGTACTTATGTACTTATCTGATAATGGGCATATGGCGCAATGGAAACGCATCAGACTTCGGATCTGAGGATTGCAGGTTCGATCCCTGCTATGCTCGTCTTTTTATCTATAACTTATCCTTATATTATATATACACCTTTATCTATACTATTATACTTATCCTATTTATATTATATATACTATACACTATTCTATTTATACACTATACTTTATATACTATTATTATTTTTATTATTTATAGACTATACACTATTCTATTATCTATACTTTATACTTTATACTTTATAGACTATAGACTATAGACTATTATTATATTTATACTTTATATTTTATATTTTATACTTTATATTTTATATTTTATACTTTATACTTTATAGACTATTATTATATCTATACTTTATACACTATAACCTATTAATATAGATATACACTATTATTATATGTTTCCACTATTATTATATCTATTTTTGTTTTTATTCTATGTTATTGTTTGAATAGGGAACGTAGCTCAGTTGGTAGAGCGTAAGTCTCATAATCTTAAGGTCGTGAGTTCGATACTCACCGTTCCCACCTTTTTGTACATCTATATGACATCTATTACTATATTTTTACATCTATTAAACTTATATATTCCTTTTATTATACTTTTAGTGTACACTCTATTCTTTTATATTATCTATACTATTTTATACTATTTTATACTATCTTATACTACTTATACTACTTATAGTGTTTTATACTATGTAACTACTACTTCCTTTCCTTATATTCTTACTATCCCTATTAACTTTATTAC
>NW_001860894.1:0-828 GCF_000209125.1 Entamoeba dispar SAW760
TTACAGATTAAGAGTTCTTTCATGATTTATTGGGTAGTGGTGCATGGCCGTTCTTAGTTGGTGGAGTGATTTGTCAGGTTAATTCCGGTAACGAACGAGACTGAAACCTATTAATTAGTTTTCTGCCTATAAGACAGAAATGTTCGCAAGAACAGGTGCGTAAGTACCACTTCTTAAAGGGACACATTTCAATTGTCCTATTTTAATTGTTAGTTATCTAATTTCGATTAGAACTCTTTTAACGTGGGAAAAAGAAAAAGGAAGCATTCAGCAATAACAGGTCTGTGATGCCCTTAGACATCTTGGGCCGCACGCGCGCTACAATGGAGTTACTAGAGAGCATTTTATCATTTACACCTTATTTATTAGGCTATGTCTAATAGGTAGGGATAGTAAGTGGTGTACCGAGATTGAAATAGTTAAGGAAAACTCAAAAGAACGTACATGACAGGGATAAATGATTGGAATTATTTGTTTTGAACGAGGAATTCCTTGTAATATCGAGTCATTAACTCGAGATGAATACGTCCCTGCCCTTTGTACACACCGCCCGTCGCTCCTACGATTGAATAAAGAGGTGAAATTCTAGGATTCTGTCTTATAGATAGAAAAATGGATTTAAATCTCCTTATTTAGAGGAAGGAGAAGTCGTAACAAGGTTTCCGTAGGTGAACCTGCGGAAGGATCATTAAAAGAAAAGAAATAATCTTTTAAAATAAAACAAGAAATTTATAGAATAAGATAATCTACAAAGAAAATAATAAAAGTAAGAATAAAAGGAATTAGAATATAAGAAGAAAGAAAAAGTATAATAAAATATTACTTTGG
>NW_001860893.1:0-336 GCF_000209125.1 Entamoeba dispar SAW760
GAATTGTCTCCTTCTTTGATTTTAATTTAACATTTCTAGAAACTTCACTTAATGTAAAGTCTTCAAAATGTATAAAATCACATTTTAATTCAACTACGAGCGTTTTAATCACAGCAACTTTAATATACACTATTGGAGCTGGAATTACCGCGGCTGCTGGCACCAGACTTGCCCTCCAATTGATTTCGTAGGAGAATTTACCTCCTACTCATTCCTTCAAGAATTGATTTTACTCAACTCTAGAGTTATGTGTCGTCACTACCTCTTCAATTGGAAAGTGGGTAATTTACGCGCCTGCTGCCTTCCTTAGAAGTGGTAGCCATCTGTAAAGCTCCC
>NW_001860892.1:0-990 GCF_000209125.1 Entamoeba dispar SAW760
GTGAGGGCTAGAGGGTTGAACCACTGACCGGCTGATCTGGAGTCAGCTGCTCTGCCACTGAGCTAAGCCCCCTTCATCTATATTTAATCTATACTATATTCTTTTTATGTACTTCCCTTATATATTATATATTATATATTATTATATTTATTATATATATTATATGTATATATTCTACTTTATATATTATATATTATATCCTTTATATTCTATATTCTATTTTATATTCATGACTTATACTTATACTTATACTTATATCCTTTATTATTATATTCCTTTATTACTATATTCCTTTTATACTTTATTCCTTTTATACTTTATTCCTTTTATACTTTATTCCTTTTATACTTTATTCCTTTATTACTATATTACTATATTCTTTTTATACTTTATTCCTTTATTACTTTATTACTTTATTCCTTTTATACAAATACTCTCATGTATGTATATGTATAATATGTATAATATGTATAATATGTATAATATGTATGTATTTCTTTAAAAACAATGCTCTCAGCAGGTTTCGAACCTGCGACCCTGGCGTTATTAGCACCATGCTCTACCGACTGAGCTATGAGAGCTTACTATAACTACTTTATCATATAATCTGTTTACATATTATGTTTATATTATATATATTTCTTTCTATTTATATTATCTATATATTATTATATGTTTATATGTTTATATGTTTATATGACTATACTATTCTATTCTTTAACTATTCCGACTAACTTATTCACTCTTTTATATAACCTTTTATAACTTAAACTTACTTCTTTATTTTTTTTATATGTTATATATATATATTTTATTTATTTTATATCTTATATCCTTTTATATCTTTTATATCACTTTCCAGTGTTTATATGACTATTTATTGTTCTATATATGACTATAGATGCCATACTTTCTTATTATCTTACTATCATACTATCATACTATCATACTATCATACTATCATACTATCTTACTATCTTACTATATGTA
>NW_001860891.1:0-1031 GCF_000209125.1 Entamoeba dispar SAW760
AAGATAAAAATTATTAATTCTGGTCGCTTTCTATCTGAGATAATTTTTGACATGTTTCTGTCTAAATTAGACGAAAGAAGTTAAATGCGTCTGATTTTAATAAAAAGTACTAGGTATCTAGTAACTTTATATGGAACCTCCAAAAAATAAAGTTTTATCAGAAATGGTGAGGTTGTAGATGAGATACAAGTTCAACAATTTTATTGAAAAAAGGTGCACTTTTTTGATTTTAATAAAAAGTACTAGGTATCCAATATCGTTCTGTGGATCCTCCAAAAAATAAAGTTTTATCAGAAATGGTGAGGTTGTAGCAGAGATATTAATTCAACAATTTTATTGAAAAAAGGTGCACTTTTTATGATTTTAATATAAAGTACTAGGTATCCAATATCGTTCTGTGGATCCTCCAAAAAATAAAGTTTTATCAGAAATGGTGAGGTTGTAGCAGAGATATTAATTCAACAATTTTATTGAAAAAAGGTGCACTTTTTTGATTTTAATAAAAAGTACTAGGTATCCAATATCGTTCTGTGGATCCTCCAAAAAATAAAGTTTTATCAGAAATGGTGAGGTTGTAGCAGAGATATTAATTCAACAAATTTGTTGAAAAAAGGTGCACTTTTTTGATTTTAATAAAAAGTACTAGGTATCCAATATCGTTCTGTGGATCCTCCAAAAAATAAAGTTTTATCAGAAATGGTGAGGTTGTAGCAGAGATATTAATTCAACAAATTTGTTGAAAAAAGGTGCACTTTTTATGATTTTAATATAAAGTACTATATATCAATTATCTTCAAAAGCACTCTGCAAAAAGATAAAAATTATTAATTGTGATCGTCATGTATTTGAGATATTAATTTATTCTATTTTTATCTAAACCAAATGAAAGAAGTTAAATGTCGTCAATTTTAATAAAAAGTACTAAGTATTAATCACATTAATATGCACTCTACAAAAGATAAAATTATTAATTCTGGTCGCTTTCTATCTGAGATAATTTTTGACATGTTTCTGTCTAAATTAGACGAAAG
>NW_001860890.1:0-782 GCF_000209125.1 Entamoeba dispar SAW760
ATTCGAATCACTCATTCTTGTATTTGTTTTAGTTTCTTCCTGCTTTCTTCTTTGATGGAATCTACTTCTTCTCTTCTATAATTATTCAACTCAATCCACTTCTCTTCTTTGGTGCTTTTGTTTTTGTCAGTGATATTGTTTTCTTCTTCATTTTGTTAAAATTTACATCTTCGATATTTTCTTCATTGATGTTGTTTTCTTTTTCTTCTGATGGTTTGGTAATGAATTTTCTTTTTATTGTTTCAATCTTAATATTTTCTTCTTTCTGTTTCTTAATTTATCTTCTAATTCCTTTGTTTTTTCTTCTTTCTATTTTTATTTATTTGTTTTTCTCTTTATTTTCTTTTTGTTCTTTCTTCTTTGTTATTTCTTCTTCTTCTTGTTTGATTTTATCTTTTGTTTTATTGTTTTCTTCTTCTTGTTTATTTCTCTTATTTCTTTCTTTAATCTATTAGTTTCTTCTTTCTTTTGTTTCTCTAAATTCCTTTTCAATATTTGTATTTGTTCTTCTTTCTGATAGAATTCTATCTGGTGTTTACTCTTCATTCATTCTATTTCTTTGTCTTTCTTCTTTATTTCTTTTTCTTTTGTATTTCTCAATTCTTCTATTTTTCTTTCAAGTTTTTTATTTCTCTTTCATATTCTTCTTCTATTTCTTTTTTCTCTCATATCTTTCTATTATCTCTTCTTCTATATCCATTTCTTGTTATTGTATTATTTCTTCTTTTCTTCAATCACCATGGGTATTTCTTCTTGTTATTCTTCTTTCTTACATAACTTCT
>NW_001860889.1:0-920 GCF_000209125.1 Entamoeba dispar SAW760
GTACCTTAACTGCCGCCTTGGACCACTCGGCCACTCTTGCTGGTTGTCATATAATAAAATCAAAGAATAAAAACACTATAAAGGTATAAAGGTATAAAGGTATAAAGGTATAACTCTATATAGGTATAAAGGTATAAGAGGAATAGAATAGTATAAAGGTATAAAGGTATAACACTATAACACTATAGTCATATAGTCATATAAAGGTATAACTCTATAAGAATATAAGAATAGAATAGGGTAACACTATAGGAATAATATAAAGATAAAATAGAAAGTCTATATAGGATAAAGATAGAGTAAGAATAATAGAACATAAAAGGTTATAGATATCTAAACATTTACACATATATGAATATATAGATAGAAAAGGATCTAGAAATAAGAATAGAAAAGTATCTAGATGTATATATAGATATAAAGATAAGAACTAAGATGTAAGATGTAAGATGTAAGATATAAGATATAAGATATAAGATATAAGTAAACATATAGATTATAGGAGGCATAAAAAGTGTAAGGCCTCTGCGGGAATCGAACCCACGACCTTTCCCTTACTAGGGGAACGCACTGCCATCTATGCTAAGAGGCCTTCCAAGGATGGAGGTATATATAATATAAAAAAAAGGTGTAATATATATATAAAAAGTTGAAATAAATAAATATAAAAAGTTGGAATATATATATATAAAAGGTGTAATATATATAAAAGGTGTAATATATATAAAAGAAGGAATATATATATATATAAGGAAGAATAAATATAAATAAAAGATAAGGTATAATAAAATAATAAAGGTATAAAGTTATATAGATATATAAATATATATATAGATATAGATATAAAGGAATAAAGTAGAAAAGTAGAAAAGTAGAAATGATAAAGTTAATATATAACATAAGTTATAAAGTGATAAGTG
>NW_001860888.1:0-702 GCF_000209125.1 Entamoeba dispar SAW760
TTTTTTGTTATTCTTTTTTGTTATTCAAAGGTAATGCTCAATGATGAAATAATCATGAAAAAATTGTTAAAAAATGAGGTCTTCAGATTACCTCCAAGAACATTTTTTACCTTATAAGTTTTCATTAAAACAACCTTGTTACAGAGATATGATAAAATTGACTCAGTGACAAAAAATATTGACTCTACTCATCTATACGTCCTTCAATACTTTATCTACAAAACAATTATTTTATTTGATATATCAGTATTATAATTATTATTTTATATTATATGAAAAACGATGTATATTTAAGATAAGTCATTTTTTGTGTCTCAAAAAAATCATGATAGAAGTATCATTTTTTATAAATTTTTATTAATAAATCACTTGTTTAAAATTAATATCTGAACAACTTTTACCTTATAAATTTTTATACTTTCGTTGACATTTTTTGAGATATGAATGATTATTTTTATTAAAGACTATTAAAAAATTATTTAATATCTTTATATCTCATTCTTTAAATTAAATTCTGTTTAACAATTATCTTAATCTGTATTAGTTATTATTCATGATTTATTTATTTTATTTTATCTTCATTATGTATTTCTTTTTAATATTAATCATTATTTTTTTATATTAATATCTCAAAAAATGTCAACGAAAGTATAAAAATTTATAAGGTAAAAGTTGTTCAGAATTGAATTCTAAACAAGTGAT
>NW_001860887.1:0-816 GCF_000209125.1 Entamoeba dispar SAW760
TAAACCTCTTATTATTTAATCTCTTTATGTATATATCCTTTATATTATCCATATATATATTATATCTTATCTTTTATATATTATATATTATATATTATATATCTTCCTTTTTATATATTATATATTATATCTTATCTTTTATATATTATATATTATATCTTATATCTTATATATGTTTATAACTTTATATGTTTATGAGTTAGACTCCTTATTATTATCTTTCCACTTATTATTCCCTTCTATATCTTAGTATTTCTATCTTCTATATACTACTATCCTATTTTATTACTATACTTCTATTTTACTACTATACTATTCGACTATATATTACTTCTTTATTCTACTATTCGACTATTCTCTCCTGTTTATCTATACACTAGATTACTACTATAGTACTTTCCTATTCTACTATACTACTATACTACTATTCTACTATTCTACTATACTACTATACTACTATACTACTATACTACTATACTACTATTCTACTATTCTACTATTCTACTATACTGTTATTCTACTATTCTACTATACTGTTATTCTACTATACTACTATTCTACTATTCTACTATTCTCCTATTTCCTGACTATCTATACACTATAAGCACTTGTGGTCCAGTGGTATGACGTATCCCTGCCACGGATGAGACCCGGGTTCGATTCCCGGCAAGTGCACTTTTTATGCTCTTATACTTATGTATTATGACCCTTTAGACTAAAAAAAATATCATCTATACTATATATATTATATATATTATATATACTATAACTATGTATATATTATTATCTTTATCCTTATTCATTTCTACTTTTATC
>NW_001860886.1:0-970 GCF_000209125.1 Entamoeba dispar SAW760
TTTTATTTAAGAATGAGATATAAAGATATTAAATAATTTTTTAATAGTCTTTAATAAAAATAATCATTCATATCTCAAAAAATGTCAACGAAAGTATAAAAATTTATAAGGTAAAAGTTGTTCAGATATTAATTTTAAACAAGTGATTTATTAATAAAAATTTATAAAAAATGATACTTCTATCATGATTTTTTTGAGACACAAAAAATGACTTATCTTAAATATACATCGTTTTTCATATAATATAAAATAATAATTATAATACTGATATATCAAATAAAATAATTGTTTTGTAGATAAAGTATTGAAGGACGTATAGATGAGTAGAGTCAATATTTTTTGTCACTGAGTCAATTTTATCATATCTCTGTAACAAGGTTGTTTTAATGAAAACTTATAAGGTAAAAAATGTTCTTGGAGGTAATCTGAAGACCTCATTTTTTAACAATTTTTTCATGATTATTTCATCATTGAGCATTACCTTTGAATAACAAAAAAGAATAACAAAAAATGACCTAAAAATAGTGAATAACAAAAAAGAATAACAAAAAAGAATAACAAAAACCCAACATACAAATGTTTTATATAACAACGAAAATTCCTTCTACACGGGGTAAATTTCAACAAAAATTGCAAAAAGACCCCCCCTACTCGAAATACGATTTTTGAAAATGCCCTTTTTGAAAAAACTACCGTTTTTTTGTTGAAATTAGAAGGAATAGAACGAAAAAAATTGATATTCCGTCGAAAAGTGAACCTTTATTACACAAAAGCTAGGAAAAACCATCGGATTAACACTAGACCAAAATTTTAAGATGGTAAAAGCTCGATTTGCCGAAAAGGATGACGTGGTTACCAACAAATATTCGGCATTTTCGGCGACATGTTTGTATGGATAATCTGAATCGTTTTCTATTTTTAGAAATTTTATAAATTATTTGTATGGATAATCTGAATCGTTTTCTATTTT
>NW_001860885.1:0-973 GCF_000209125.1 Entamoeba dispar SAW760
CACTGTCCCTATCTGCAATCTAGTGAAACCACAGTCAAGGGAACGGGCTTGATTGGAACGGCGGGGAAAGAAGACCCTGTTGAGCTTGACTCTAATTTATCATGTGAAATCGATTTTTTGGTATAGGCTAGGTGGGAGACTTTGTCAAACGTGTAATACCACCACTAGAAATACTATTTCACTCATTTCGTTAAATGTTAAAATGGATTTTCCATTAATTTAAAAACATTAAAACTTCGGTTGAAACAGGCGATTGAAAAAGATAGACGGGGAGTTTGGCTGGGGCGGCACATCTGTTACAAGATAACGCAGGTGTCCAAAGATGAACTCAATGAGGACAGAAACCTCATGTAGAATATAAGGGTATAAGTTCATTTGATTATTGATTCCAGTACAATCAATAACTCTGAAATGATGGCCTAACGATCCCTAAGATTTTTAACTAGAAAAAATTTAAAACATATTAGATTTATCTGATGTGTGAGACCGTAAGGGGATTTCTAGTTAATCCTTTAATAATAAGGCTTGGGGTGTCAGAAAAGTTACCACAGGGATAACTGGCTTGTGGCAGCCAAGCGCTCATAGCGACGTTGCTTTTTGATCCTTCGATGTCGGCTCTTCCTATCCATTTCAAGCAGAATTGAAAAAAGGTATGATTGTTCACCATTTAATAGGGAACGTGAGCTGGGTTTAGACCGTCGTGAGACAGGTTAGTTTTACCCTACCGTTTCGGTAGATCTTCAAAGTATTTAGATAGTAGCACAACTCAGTACGAGAGGAACCGTTGTGTCACGCCACTGGATTATTCAATTATTTGATCAAATAGTGTTGAGAATCTAACACGTGTTGAAATAATGGCTGAAAGCCTCTCAAGCCAGAATTTCGTCTAGATGAATACTTTGTCTTTTTCTTGTTACTTTAGTACAATTGAAAATTATATACGTTGTATTTATTATCTCGTGTATTACTCTAT
>NW_001860884.1:0-1051 GCF_000209125.1 Entamoeba dispar SAW760
AAAAACCCAACATACAAATGTTTTATATAACAACGAAAATTCCTTCTACACGGGGTAAATTTCAACAAAAATTGCAAAAAGACCCCCCCTACTCGAAATACGATTTTTGAAAATGCCCTTTTTGAAAAAACTACCGTTTTTTTGTTGAAATTAGAAGGAATAGAACGAAAAAAATTGATATTCCGTCGAAAAGTGAACCTTTATTACACAAAAGCTAGGAAAAACCATCGGATTAACACTAGACCAAAATTTTAAGATGGTAAAAGCTCGATTTGCCGAAAAGGATGACGTGGTTACCAACAAATATTCGGCATTTTCGGCGACATGTTTGTATGGATAATCTGAATCGTTTTCTATTTTTAGAAATTTTATAAATTATTTGTATGGATAATCTGAATCGTTTTCTATTTTTAGAATAATTCTATATTGTTTGTATGGATAATCTGAGTCGTTATCTAATTTTAGAAAAACTTTGAAGTTATTAATAAATTTATGAAGTAAAACAATAGTTTTTTCTAATAAATAACTAACAAAAGTTGTATAAATGAAAGAAAAATATTGATAGTTAAATGAAACCTGATAAAATACGTATCATTCAAAATACATTGAATGATGGCAGTAAGCCTGTCAGTACAGTTGAACAGTTTTTAAAGAAAATAAAAGAAACATGTTGAATTGTATTGATTAACATAAGGACAACGAAAGATGGAAGGAAAAAGAACAGGGAAAAGAAAAACGAAAACAAAAACGAAAGATGGGAGTTAAAAGAAAAATGAAGGATTTAAAGAAAGAAGAACTTGAGAATGAGGAATCTAAGAATGAGGAAATTGAGAATGAGGAAATGCAAGTGAGATAAAAATAAATTTAGAGATTAAAGTAGATGAAAATGGAAATAAAAATGAAACAAAATGAAATTAAGAAATAAACAAATGATGTTAATAATAAAGAAGTGAATTGATAAAAGTAGAGCATTTTACACGATTTCAAAATATTGTGTTTCTGGACCGATTCTAATGCAAGATTTCAAGCGTAGCAAAATGATAGTGAATTT
>NW_001860883.1:0-989 GCF_000209125.1 Entamoeba dispar SAW760
TGTTTACTGTTTATCTTTATTTATTCATATCATCTTATATATATATATATATATGTATCTATATTATTATATATACTTCTACTTCTACTTCTACGACTATATATCTATCTATCTAAACCTTTCTATGTATCTATGTATCTATGTATGTATATTACTTATACTTTATACTTTATACTTTATACTTTATTATTATATATCCCTTATTTACCTTTTTTTTATAATTATACCTTTTTATAATTATACCTCTTTATAATTATACCTTTTTATAATTATACCTCTTTAGTCTATTTCTTATTCTTTCATCGGTAGGTTCATATCAAGTAGGATACACCCGTTCCCATCCGAACACGGAAGTAAAGATGCTTAGAGCCTGATCAGTACCATTATGTTCACACAGATGGGAACGTCAGGTAATCTACCTTTTTGTTTTTTATATTATCTATTTAAACTTATTATATATTATATATTATCTATTCTATATATTTTTACTTTATTCTTATTATTTTATATATATACACTATACTTATAACATATTTATCATATTTATTATATATATTATATATATTATATATATTATATTTATTATATTTATTATATATCCTATATGACCCTTTTCAGTCTTTCTGACTATTATGTTCGTTGGTTTCATGGTGTAGTTGGTTATCACATCACTTTTACGTAGTGAGGGTCCCCGGTTCAAACCCGGGTGGAACCATTTTATATTAGTACACAACTTTATATGTATATGTATATGTTTATTTCTTTAACTGTTTAACTGTTTAACTGTTTATCTTTATTTATTCATATCATCTTATATATATATATATATATGTATCTATATTATTATATATACTTCTACTTCTACTTCTACGACTATATATCTATCTATCTAAACCTTTCTATGTATCTATGTATCTATGTATGTATATTACTTATACTTTATACTTTATACTTTATACTTTATTATTATATATCCCTTATTTACCTTT
>NW_001860882.1:0-703 GCF_000209125.1 Entamoeba dispar SAW760
TATAGAAATATAGAAATAAAGGAATATAGAAATAAATACATACATAGATATATAAATAAAGATATATATAAATAAATAAATAAAGAAATATATATATATATATAAATAAAGAAATATATATATAATAGAATATAAAGGTTATAGAAGTTGAAAGGGATTAAAGTAAAGTAATCTAGTCAATAAAAAGACGAGCTTGGCAGGGATCGAACCTGCAATCCCCAGATTCGTAGTCTGATGCGTTTCCATTGCGCCCCAAGCCCTATAACATTCATAAAATACTGGGAAGATAAAAAAAGGGATATATAAGTTATATAAATGTTATAAGTTATATAAATGTTATAAGTTATATAAATGATATAAGTTATATAAATGATATAAGTTATATAAATGATATAGATATGATATAGATATAGATATAGATATGATATATAAAAGACATAAGAAAGATAAGATATAAAATAAACAGACTAGGAATAATAATAAAAGTACATAGTCCTATAATAATATAATAATATAAGAAAATATATGATAGTCATAGTCATAAGTAAGTAGGATAACGGTAGGTTCATATCAAGTAGGATACACCCGTTCCCATCCGAACACGGAAGTAAAGATGCTTAGAGCCTGATCAGTACCATTATGTTCACACAGATGGGAACGTCAGGTAATCTACCTTTTTGTTTTTATATAGAGAGTTTTTTTT
>NW_001860881.1:0-646 GCF_000209125.1 Entamoeba dispar SAW760
GAAAGTATAAAAATTTATAAGGTAAAAGTTGTTCAGAATTGAATTCTAAACAACTCTTTATTTAATGATGTTGTAATGATAAATTGAACGATTTTATTCATCTTTTTAACGTTTGAATTGAAATAGTTTAAATAATAAAATAATATAGTTTTTTAATATAAAAGATTTTTTGAAAAATGTTGATTTAAAAATAAATAACTTATACTTCATAAAATCTTGATTTAAAAAATGTTATTTCTACAATGAATAACAAAAAATAATCTATAAATAGAACACTATTATTTTAATAATTATTAATATCTCAAATGTACTGCGTCAAGAATTAATAACAACTGCATTTTTTAAGTGCATGATGTAAGGTAATAGATACCTAGTACTTTTTATTAAAATCAAAAAAGTGCACCTTTTTTCAATAAAATTGTTGAACTTGTATCTCATCTACAACCTCACCATTTCTGATAAAACTTTATTTTTTGGAGGTTCCATATAAAGTTACTAGATACCTAGTACTTTTTATTAAAATCAGACGCATTTAACTTCTTTCGTCTAATTTAGACAGAAACATGTCAAAAATTATCTCAGATAGAAAGCGACCAGAATTAATAATTTTTATCTTTTTGTAGAGTGCATATTAATGTGATTAATA
>NW_001860880.1:0-951 GCF_000209125.1 Entamoeba dispar SAW760
TTCTTATATTCTAATTCCTTTTATTCTTACTTTTATTATTTTCTTTGTAGATTATCTTATTCTATAAATTTCTTGTTTTATTTTAAAAGATTATTTCTTTTCTTTTAATGATCCTTCCGCAGGTTCACCTACGGAAACCTTGTTACGACTTCTCCTTCCTCTAAATAAGGAGATTTAAATCCATTTTTCTATCTATAAGACAGAATCCTAGAATTTCACCTCTTTATTCAATCGGTAGGAGCGACGGGCGGTGTGTACAAAGGGCAGGGACGTATTCATCTCGAGTTAATGACTCGATATTACAAGGAATTCCTCGTTCAAAACAAATAATTCCAATCATTTATCCCTGTCATGTACGTTCTTTTGAGTTTTCCTTAACTATTTCAATCTCGGTACACCACTTACTATCCCTACCTATTAGACATAGCCTAATAAATAAGGTGTAAATGATAAAATGCTCTCTAGTAACTCCATTGTAGCGCGCGTGCGGCCCAAGATGTCTAAGGGCATCACAGACCTGTTATTGCTGAATGCTTCCTTTTTCTTTTTCCCACGTTAAAAGAGTTCTAATCGAAATTAGATAACTAACAATTAAAATAGGACAATTGAAATGTGTCCCTTTAAGAAGTGGTACTTACGCACCTGTTCTTGCGAACATTTCTGTCTTATAGGCAGAAAACTAATTAATAGGTTTCAGTCTCGTTCGTTACCGGAATTAACCTGACAAATCACTCCACCAACTAAGAACGGCCATGCACCACTACCCAATAAATCATGAAAGAACTCTTAATCTGTCATTCCTTCTACTGTTCGGTCTTGGTAAGTTTTCCCCGTGTTGAGTCAAATTAAGCCGCAGGCTCCACTCCTGGTGTGCCCTTCCGTCAATTCCTTTAAGTTTCAGCCTTGTGACCATACTCCCCCTGAAGTCCATAAACTCAAGATTTCTCTTTA
>NW_001860879.1:0-863 GCF_000209125.1 Entamoeba dispar SAW760
TTTATCTTTCAAATAATTTTATTTACTAAATACATTCTATTATTATTATCATTTATCTGTTATTTTGACTTGAATCTTATCATTTTCATAATCTATTTGAATTTTATTCTTCTCTTTCATCATTCCACTTATTATTGATTTTGTTATTGAAGTTACTACTGTCTTTTCTATATACCGTCGCATTGGTCTTGCTCCATATGCTATTGAATATCCTGATTTAATGATTCCTTCTATTGCTGATTCTGTCATTTCTACTTCACTTAATGGATATCTCTTTTTAATCATTTTAATCACTTCTCCCATTTGTAATTTAACTATTTCTTTTAATTCTTTCTCTGAAAGTGGTGAGAATATTATAATATCATCTAATCTATTAAGAAACTCTGGTTTAAATGTTTTCTTTACTATTTCCATTACTGTTTCTTTAACTTTTCTACTAACTTGTCCTTCTGTTTCTACTCCTTTCATTATTATTTCACTTCCTAAATTTGATGTCATAATAACAATAGTATTCTTAAAATCAACTGTTCTTCCTCTTCCATCTGTTAATCTTCCTTCATCTAATAATTGTAATAATACATTAAATACTTGTGGATGTGCTTTTTCAATTTCATCAAATAATATTACACTATATGGTTTTCTACGAATTGCTTCTGTTAATTGTCCTCCTTCTTCATATCCTACATATCCTGGTGGTGCTCCTATTAATCTTGATACACTATGACTTTCCATATATTCACTCATATCTATTCTAACTATATTTTGTTCGTCATCAAATAATTCAACTGCTAATGCTTTTGCTAATTCTGTTTTTCCTACTCCACTTGGTCCTAAAAACATAAAACTACCTGTTTGGTCGTTTT
>NW_001860878.1:0-950 GCF_000209125.1 Entamoeba dispar SAW760
GTACATTTTCTTTATATTCAGTCTTATATTTATTTCTTTAAATTCTTTCATTCTTAACAACATATATCTATTATGATTATATTAAATTCTTTTAATAATCATTTCTTATTTCTTTAATTAATCTCTTCTATGAGATTACTTATTCTGTTTATCTCTTATATTATTCTCCCTAAATATTATGAATACTTATTTTATTTATTATTTTATTGACAAACTGTGCTATTCTCTCATAATTTATTATTTAAACAAACGTAAATGCTATATTCTCTCTTTATTATTCCTCTCATTATATAGTAGCATTAATTATTATTAATCATCCTTATTCTCTTAATGCTTTTATGGTAATGTATGTTTATGGTTTTATTTAATGAAGCTGTAAATATGTTTATAATTTATTTTAAGAATGCTTAACATAATTAAATACTACTCAAAATAGTTTTGTTTCTCGTGGGTTTTTTGAGACCCAAAACTATTTTGAATTTTCGAATTATTTAATTCGAAATTCTTCAACAGAAGATTTATTTCTTCTTTTCTCATCTGTCCTTTATTGGGTTTATACCCAATTTTTTGACATTTTAAATTTAAATATTATTAAGTCTTTTAATACCCTCTTTTATACTAGTTATTTTATTTGATATTAAAAATTATTAAAATATTATTTATTATATTTTACTGATACTTTAATGTATTTTCTAAAAGTAAAAATTCTAAAGATATTTCTTCTAAAAATAAGAAAATTTACTCTGAAAATGGGAATTCTTTCTTTTAAAAATAGAATTTTTGAATAATTAACAAAATTTTTTGAAAATAGTTTACTTTAAAAATAGAACATAATATGTCATAAAATTTTCCAAATTCGAAAATGAAGAAAATTACTTCCATAGAATTTTCAAAAATTTAAAAACAAAAAATTCAAGAATGATTTGAATTTATCTTATTTCTAAAATAGA
>NW_001860877.1:0-695 GCF_000209125.1 Entamoeba dispar SAW760
ATGTCAACGAAAGTATAAAAATTTATAAGGTAAAAGTTGTTCAGATATTAATTTTAAACAAGTGATTTATTAATAAAAATTTATAAAAAATGATACTTCTATCATGATTTTTTTGAGACACAAAAAATGACTTATCTTAAATATACATCGTTTTTCATATAATATAAAATAATAATTATAATACTGATATATCAAATAAAATAATTGTTTTGTAGATAAAGTATTGAAGGACGTATAGATGAGTAGAGTCAATATTTTTTGTCACTGAGTCAATTTTATCATATCTCTGTAACAAGGTTGTTTTAATGAAAACTTATAAGGTAAAAAATGTTCTTGGAGGTAATCTGAAGACCTCATTTTTTAACAATTTTTTCATGATTATTTCATCATTTTATTTAACATAATTATGTATGAGAAATGAATTGTTTAGAATTCAATTCTGAACAACTTTTACCTTATAAATTTTTATACTTTCGTTGACATTTTTTGAGATATGAATCTTTCCAGCACACTGGGGTCATAGCTGTTTCCTGATAATGAAGATAAAATAAAATAAATAAATCATGAATAATAACTAATACAGATTAAGATAATTGTTAAACAGAATTTAATTTAAAGAATGAGATATAAAGATATTAAATAATTTTTTAATAGTCTTTAATAAAAATAATCATTCATATCTCAAAAAATGTCAA
>NW_001860876.1:0-826 GCF_000209125.1 Entamoeba dispar SAW760
AACGATATTGGATACCTAGTTCTTTTTATTAAAATCAAAAAAGTGCACCCTTTTTTCAATAAAATTGTTGAACTTGTATCTCATCTACAACCTCACCATTTCTGATAAAACTTTATTTTTTGGAGGTTCCATATAAAGTTACTAGATACCTAGTACTTTTTATTAAAATCAGACGCATTTAACTTCTTTCGTCTAATTTAGACAGAAACATGTCAAAAATTATCTCAGATAGAAAGCGACCAGAATTAATAATTTTTATCTTTTTGTAGAGTGCATATTAATGTGATTAATACTTAGTACTTTTTATTAAAATTGACGACATTTAACTTCTTTCATCTAATTTAGACAGAAACATGTCAAAAATTATCTCAGATAGAAAGCGACCAGAATTAATAATTTTTATCTTTTTGTAGAGTGCATATTAATGTGATTAATACTTAGTACTTTTTATTAAAATTGACGACATTTAACTTCTTTCATCTAGTTTAGATAAAAAAGTTAATATCTCAAATACATAACTATCATAATTAATAATAATTATAGTTATGAGTAATAAACTATAATGTGTTTGATATTTATTACTTTTTAAAGAAATATAGATATTTAATTATTTATTGATTTTTTAACTAATATAACACTTGAAAAATATTTTATATAATTTTGAACGTAATTTATTTGTGGTATGAAATATTATATTATTATATATTTTGGTACATGTAATTTATTGTTATAAAATGTTATAAAAATTGAGTTAATAACAATTTCTATTTTTAATGAATTTTTTGGTATTCTATTTTTAGAAATAAGATAAATTTCAATCATTCTT
>NW_001860875.1:0-318 GCF_000209125.1 Entamoeba dispar SAW760
AATCTATAAATAGAACACTATTATTTTAATAATTATTAATTCTTGACGCAGTACATTTGAGATATTAATAATTATTAAAATAATAGTGTTCTATTTATAGATTATTTTTTGTTATTCATTGTAGAAATAACATTTTTTAAATCAAGATTTTATGAAGTATAAGTTATTTATTTTTAAATCAACATTTTTCAAAAAATCTTTTCTATTAAAAAACTATATTATTTTATTATTTAAACTATTTCAATTCAAACGTTAAAAAGATGAATAAAATCGTTCAATTTATCATTACAACATCATTAAATAAAGAGTTGTTTAGAA
>NW_001860874.1:0-1027 GCF_000209125.1 Entamoeba dispar SAW760
GTTTATATAAATGATATAAGTTATATAAATGATATAGATATGATATAGATATAGATATAGATATCGATATATAAAAGACATAAGAAAGATAAGATATAAAATAAACAGACTAGGAATAATAATAAAAGTACATAGTCATATAATAATATAATAATATAAGAAAATATATGATAGTCATAGTCATAAGTAAGTAGGATAACGGTAGGTTCATATCAAGTAGGATACACCCGTTCCCATCCGAACACGGAAGTAAAGATGCTTAGAGCCTGATCAGTACCATTATGTTCACACAGATGGGAACGTCAGGTAATCTACCTTTTTGTTTTTATATAGAGAGTTTTTTTTTAAATAAAGGAATAAAGGAATAAAGGAATATAGAAATATAGAAATATAGAAATAAAGGAATATAGAAATAAATACATACATAGATATATAAATAAAGATATATATAAATAAATAAATAAAGAAATATATATATATATATAAATAAAGAAATATATATATAATAGAATATAAAGGTTATAGAAGTTGAAAGGGATTAAAGTAAAGTAATCTAGTCAATAAAAAGACGAGCTTGGCAGGGATCGAACCTGCAATCCCCAGATTCGTAGTCTGATGCGTTTCCATTGCGCCACAAGCCCTATAACATTCATAAAATACTGGGAAGATAAAAAAAGGGATATATAAGTTATATAAATGTTATAAGTTATATAAATGTTATAAGTTATATAAATGATATAAGTTATATAAATGATATAAGTTATATAAATGATATAGATATGATATAGATATAGATATAGATATGATATATAAAAGACATAAGAAAGATAAGATATAAAATAAACAGACTAGGAATAATAATAAAAGTACATAGTCATATAATAATATAATAATATAAGAAAATATATGATAGTCATAGTCATAAGTAAGTAGGATAACGGTAGGTTCATATCAAGTAGGATACACCCGTTCCCATCCGAACACGGAAGTAAAGATGCTTAGAGCCTGATCAGTACCATTATGTTCA
>NW_001860873.1:0-780 GCF_000209125.1 Entamoeba dispar SAW760
AAAAATTTATAAAAAATGATACTTCTATCATGATTTTTTTGAGACACAAAAAATGACTTATCTTAAATATACATTCGTTTTTCATATAATATAAAATAATAATTATAATACTGATATATCAAATAAAATAATTGTTTTGTAGATAAAGTATTGAAGGACGTATAGATGAGTAGAGTCAATATTTTTTGTCACTGAGTCAATTTTATCATATCTCTGTAACAAGGTTGTTTTAATGAAAACTTATAAGGTAAAAAATGTTCTTGGAGGTAATCTGAAGACCTCATTTTTTAACAATTTTTTCATGATTATTTCATCATTTTATTTAACATAATTATGTATGAGAAATGAATTGTTTAGAATTCAATTCTGAACAACTTTTACCTTATAAATTTTTATACTTTCGTTGACATTTTTTGAGATATTAATATAAAAAAATAATGATTAATATTAAAAAGAAATACATAATGAAGATAAAATAAAATAAATAAATCATGAATAATAACTAATACAGATTAAGATAATTGTTAAACAGAATTTAATTTAAAGAATGAGATATAAAGATATTAAATAATTTTTTAATAGTCTTTAATAAAAATAATCATTCATATCTCAAAAAATGTCAACGAAAGTATAAAAATTTATAAGGTAAAAGTTGTTCAGATATTAATTTTAAACAAGTGATTTATTAATAAAAATTTATAAAAAATGATACTTCTATCATGATTTTTTTGAGACACAAAAAATGACTTATCTTAAATATACATCGTTTTTCATATAATA
>NW_001860872.1:0-979 GCF_000209125.1 Entamoeba dispar SAW760
TCCTACTCATTCCTTCAGAATTGATTTTACTCAACTCTAGAGTTATGTGTCGTCACTACCTCTTCAATTCGAAAGTGGGTAATTTACGCGCCTGCTGCCTTCCTTAGAAGTGGTAGCCATCTGTAAAGCTCCCTCTCCGATGTCGAACCCCAATTCCTCGTTATCCGTTATAATCTTGGTAGTCCTCGATACTACCAACTGATTGATAGATCAGAAATTCTCATTGGTTACTTGTTAAACACTGTGTGTTCTACAATTGTCGTGGCATCCTAACTCACTTAGAATGTCATTTCTCAATTTACTTACATAAATTGGCCACTTTGTACTAATACAAATTGGATCGTCTCAAGTATTATCTTTATCATTCACAAAGCTATCCTTGTACTTTACTAACCAAAGAAACTATTACTGTTATAATGAGCCGTCCGCAGTTTCATCCTACTTGGTCTTTATACTTACACATGCATGGCTTAATCTTTAACATCAGCATATAATACTGGCAGGATCAACCAGATATTTTATTCTTCTTCCTTTTTAAAAGGAAGGATTCTTTATTCTTACTTCTCTTTTGTATTTATATCCATTTTTCCTTTCTTTATTCTC
Source organism: Entamoeba dispar SAW760 (assembly GCF_000209125.1). Taxonomy (NCBI): domain Eukaryota; phylum Evosea; order Mastigamoebida; family Endamoebidae; genus Entamoeba; species Entamoeba dispar. Next base: position 604 of record NW_001860872.1, read on the forward strand.
CTACTTTTGACTTCTTTTTTATTTACTAATTATACTAAAAAACAAACTTATATTATTTAAATCTGTTCTGTCATCTAATTACTTTTATATAGTTAGATCAAGTACAATTTTCTTTATATTCAGTCTTATATTTATTTCTTTAAATTCTTTCATTCTTAACAACATATATCTATTATGATTATATTAAATTCTTTTAATAATCATTTCTTATTTCTTTAATTAATCTCTTCTATGAGATTACTTATTCTGTTTATCTCTTATATTATTCTCCCTAAATATTATGAATACTTATTTTATTTATTATTTTATTGACAAACTGTGCTATTCTCTCATAATTTATTATTTAAAAAACGTAAATGCTATATTCTCTCTTTAT
>NW_001860871.1:0-909 GCF_000209125.1 Entamoeba dispar SAW760
ATATGTTGTTAAGAATGAAAGAATTTAAAGAAATAAATATAAGACTGAATATAAAGAAAATTGTACTTGATCTAACTATATAAAAGTAATTAGATGACAGAACAGATTTAAATAATATAAGTTTGTTTTTTAGTATAATTAGTAAATAAAAAAGAAGTCAAAAGTAGGAGAATAAAGAAAGGAAAAATGGATATAAATACAAAAGAGAAGTAAGAATAAAGAATCCTTCCTTTTAAAAAGGAAGAAGAATAAAATATCTGGTTGATCCTGCCAGTATTATATGCTGATGTTAAAGATTAAGCCATGCATGTGTAAGTATAAAGACCAAGTAGGATGAAACTGCGGACGGCTCATTATAACAGTAATAGTTTCTTTGGTTAGTAAAGTACAAGGATAGCTTTGTGAATGATAAAGATAATACTTGAGACGATCCAATTTGTATTAGTACAAAGTGGCCAATTTATGTAAGTAAATTGAGAAATGACATTCTAAGTGAGTTAGGATGCCACGACAATTGTAGAACACACAGTGTTTAACAAGTAACCAATGAGAATTTCTGATCTATCAATCAGTTGGTAGTATCGAGGACTACCAAGATTATAACGGATAACGAGGAATTGGGGTTCGACATCGGAGAGGGAGCTTTACAGATGGCTACCACTTCTAAGGAAGGCAGCAGGCGCGTAAATTACCCACTTTCGAATTGAAGAGGTAGTGACGACACATAACTCTAGAGTTGAGTAAAATCAATTCTTGAAGGAATGAGTAGGAGGTAAATTCTCCTACGAAATCAATTGGAGGGCAAGTCTGGTGCCAGCAGCCGCGGTAATTCCAGCTCCAATAGTGTATATAAAGTTGCTGTGATAAACGCTCGTAGTTGATTAAATGTGATTTATACATTTGAAGACT
>NW_001860870.1:0-934 GCF_000209125.1 Entamoeba dispar SAW760
AAGATAATATATAATATATAATATATAAAAAGGAAGATATATAATATATAATATATAATATATAAAAGATAAGATATAATATATATATGGATAATATAAAGGATGTATACATAAAGAGATTAAATAATAAGAGGTTTAAGTATAATAAGATAAAAGTAGAAATGAATAAGGAATAAGATAATAATATATACATAGTTATAGTATATATAATATATATAATATATATAGTATAGATGATATTTTTTTTAGTCTAAAGGGTCATAATACATAAGTATAAGAGCATAAAAAGTGCACTTGCCGGGAATCGAACCCGGGTCTCATCCGTGGCAGGGATACGTCATACCATTGGACCACAAGTGCTTATAGTGTATAGATAGTCAGGAAATAGGAGAATAGTAGAATAGTAGAATAGTAGTATAGTAGAATAACAGTATAGTAGAATAGTAGAATAACAGTATAGTAGAATAGTAGAATAGTAGAATAGTAGTATAGTAGTATAGTAGTATAGTAGTATAGTAGTATAGTAGAATAGTAGAATAGTAGTATAGTAGTATAGTAGAATAGGAAAGTACTATAGTAGTAATCTAGTGTATAGATAAACAGGAGAGAATAGTCGAATAGTAGAATAAAGAAGTAATATATAGTCGAATAGTATAGTAGTAAAATAGAAGTATAGTAATAAAATAGGATAGTAGTATATAGAAGATAGAAATACTAAGATATAGAAGGGAATAATAAGTGGAAAGATAATAATAAGGAGTCTAACTCATAAACATATAAAGTTATAAACATATATAAGATATAAGATATAATATATAATATATAAAAGATAAGATATAATATATAATATATAAAAAGGAAGATATATAATATATAATATATAATATATAAAAGATAAGATATATATATATATGGATAATATAAAGGATGTATA
>NW_001860869.1:0-869 GCF_000209125.1 Entamoeba dispar SAW760
AATAAATAAATATATATATATATATAAGGATGTATATAAGGAAAGTACATAGACATAAATAATAATAAACATAAACATAAACATAAATATAAATATAAATATAATATAGAAGAACATAATAATAATAATAATAATAATAATAATATATAATATATAATATACATATAAAGAAATATAAACATATAGATATATACATAAGCATAGAGTAATAAAGTAAAAGATAATATAAGTCTAATAAGTAATATAAGTAATATAAATATAATAAGAATAAAGTCAAAGTCGCATATATACATGGTATAGTAATCCATTGTGGTGTAGTTGGTAACATACAAGCCTTTCACGTTTGTGCCCCGGGTTCGATTCCCGGCGATGGAATTTTTTAGCATTAATATAAAGTATAAGTAGTAATAATATAAAGTATAAGTAGTAATAATATAAAGTATAAGTAGTAATAATATAAAGTATAAGTAGTAATAATATAAAGTAAAGGTAGTAATAATATAAAGTAGATAAAGTATAGGTAATAATAAATAGATAGTAATAAGAAAATAATAAATGAGGAAGTATATAAAGAATATAAATATAAACATATATACATATATACATATATACATATATACATATATACATAATAACATAATAACATAATAACATAATAACATAATAACATAATAACATAATAACATATATAGTCATATAGTATAATAGTCATATATAGAATAACATAAGATGATAGGATTAATAAGAATAAAGATATCGATACCGACCATAGCTCAGTTGGTAGAGCGGAGGACTGTAGTTGTAGAATAGAATTCCTTAGGTCACTGGTTCGAATCCGGTTGGTCGGATCAGTTTTTATACTAATACAT
>NW_001860868.1:0-786 GCF_000209125.1 Entamoeba dispar SAW760
AAAGCATTTCACTCAACTGGGTCCATTAATCAAGAACGAAAGTTAGGGGATCGAAGACGATCAGATACCGTCGTAGTCCTAACTATAAACGATGTCAACCAAGGATTAGGATGAAATTCAGATGTACAAAGATGAAGAAACATTGTTTCTAAATCCAAGTATATCAATACTACCTTGTTCAGAACTTAAAGAGAAATCTTGAGTTTATGGACTTCAGGGGGAGTATGGTCACAAGGCTGAAACTTAAAGGAATTGACGGAAGGGCACACCAGGAGTGGAGCCTGCGGCTTAATTTGACTCAACACGGGAAAACTTACCAAGACCGAACAGTAGAAGGAATGACAGATTAAGAGTTCTTTCATGATTTATTGGGTAGTGGTGCATGGCCGTTCTTAGTTGGTGGAGTGATTTGTCAGGTTAATTCCGGTAACGAACGAGACTGAAACCTATTAATTAGTTTTCTGCCTATAAGACAGAAATGTTCGCAAGAACAGGTGCGTAAGTACCACTTCTTAAAGGGACACATTTCAATTGTCCTATTTTAATTGTTAGTTATCTAATTTCGATTAGAACTCTTTTAACGTGGGAAAAAGAAAAAGGAAGCATTCAGCAATAACAGGTCTGTGATGCCCTTAGACATCTTGGGCCGCACGCGCGCTACAATGGAGTTACTAGAGAGCATTTTATCATTTACACCTTATTTATTAGGCTATGTCTAATAGGTAGGGATAGTAAGTGGTGTACCGAGATTGAAATAGTTAAGGAAAACTCAAAAGAACGTACATG
>NW_001860867.1:0-931 GCF_000209125.1 Entamoeba dispar SAW760
AAAGCATTAAGAGAATAAGGATGATTAATAATAATTAATGCTACTATATAATGAGAGGAATAATAAAGAGAGAATATAGCATTTACGTTTGTTTAAATAATAAATTATGAGAGAATAGCACAGTTTGTCAATAAAATAATAAATAAAATAAGTATTCATAATATTTAGGGAGAATAATATAAGAGATAAACAGAATAAGTAATCTCATAGAAGAGATTAATTAAAGAAATAAGAAATGATTATTAAAAGAATTTAATATAATCATAATAGATATATGTTGTTAAGAATGAAAGAATTTAAAGAAATAAATATAAGACTGAATATAAAGAAAATTGTACTTGATCTAACTATATAAAAGTAATTAGATGACAGAACAGATTTAAATAATATAAGTTTGTTTTTTAGTATAATTAGTAAATAAAAAAGAAGTCAAAAGTAGGAGAATAAAGAAAGGAAAAATGGATATAAATACAAAAGAGAAGTAAGAATAAAGAATCCTTCCTTTTAAAAAGGAAGAAGAATAAAATATCTGGTTGATCCTGCCAGTATTATATGCTGATGTTAAAGATTAAGCCATGCATGTGTAAGTATAAAGACCAAGTAGGATGAAACTGCGGACGGCTCATTATAACAGTAATAGTTTCTTTGGTTAGTAAAGTACAAGGATAGCTTTGTGAATGATAAAGATAATACTTGAGACGATCCAATTTGTATTAGTACAAAGTGGCCAATTTATGTAAGTAAATTGAGAAATGACATTCTAAGTGAGTTAGGATGCCACGACAATTGTAGAACACACAGTGTTTAACAAGTAACCAATGAGAATTTCTGATCTATCAATCAGTTGGTAGTATCGAGGACTACCAAGATATAACGGATAACGAGGAATTGGGGTTCGACATCGGAGAGGAGCTTACAGATGGCTACCACT
>NW_001860866.1:0-932 GCF_000209125.1 Entamoeba dispar SAW760
ATTGATTGTTCACTTTATTTTGTTCCTATTTGTTTGAATTTCTTCTAGTTTTTGATTTGATTTTTGTTCTCTTTCATTTGACTATCCTTAGATTAAAAATTACATTAAAATTAAAAAAGATTGCTTTTTGCAAATGTTATAATTCATCATCAAAGAATGTCCTTGTTGGAAATAACAAAAATCAGGTGTTTGTCATGAAAAAAGTCAAGTTATTGGATAGTTGTAAGTTCGTAATATAACTGACACCAATCACCTATTTTTTAGTGAAACAGAATGGGTTGGTTGAAGCATTAACTCAGTGTGAGGTGTATGAAAAAAACTCACACAATTCATTTCCTTTAAGGGCAGAGAATAATTGAAAGTGAAGTTTATTTAATGCTTTGTCTATTTTGATAATAACACCAAGAAATAATTTAGTTTTTGTTGTTATTTCTAGTGGGGTATGATTTTGATTTATTTTTTTATGATTTTGAAAAAGACAAATAGTATATTATAATTTCATTTTACTATTTTCTCTTTTTTGATTTTCATTTTTTCTTTTTGTTTATTTTTGTTTTTCTCTTTCATTTAAAAATACTTAAATTCTTTTCTGGTTTATTTCACTGACTACAAATATTCAGAAAGAAGAGGACAAATAACAGACATATCAATTAGATTTTATGACTGTTGGGAAGTGGTTGTTTAAATGGTTTCAATATACTCTATTTCTACATAGAGTTCATTTCAATCATGTGAGAATTATATTGTTCTTCTTCTAATGTATTATTATTGTTGGATCTGTAGAATATTAAATATTTCATTTTGTTAATAATAATTGTTCACATTATTTTGGGTGTGTTCATTTGTAATTTCAGTGATTTTAATCTTCTTACTGATTCTTTGTGTATTACTTCATTGATAATATTAAGGTGATTATTTCTACAATATTAATC
>NW_001860865.1:0-743 GCF_000209125.1 Entamoeba dispar SAW760
ATTTGTTGAAAAAGTGCACCTTTTTTCAACAAATTTGTTGAATTAATATCTCTGCTACAACCTCACCATTTCTGATAAAACTTTATTTTTTGGAGGATCCACAGAACGATATTGGATACCTAGTACTTTTTATTAAAATCAAAAAAGTGCACCTTTTTTCAATAAAATTGTTGAATTAATATCTCTGCTACAACCTCACCATTTCTGATAAAACTTTATTTTTTGGAGGATCCACAGAACGATATTGGATACCTAGTACTTTATATTAAAATCAAAAAAGTGCACCTTTTTTCAACAAATTTGTTGAATTAATATCTCTGCTACAACCTCACCATTTCTGATAAAACTTTATTTTTTGGAGGATCCACAGAACGATATTGGATACCTAGTACTTTATATTAAAATCATAAAAAGTGCACCTTTTTTCAATAAAATTGTTGAATTAATATCTCTGCTACAACCTCACCATTTCTGATAAAACTTTATTTTTTGGAGGATCCACAGAACGATATTGGATACCTAGTACTTTTTATTAAAATCAAAAAAGTGCACCTTTTTTCAACAAATTTGTTGAATTAATATCTCTGCTACAACCTCACCATTTCTGATAAAACTTTATTTTTTGGAGGATCCACAGAACGATATTGGATACCTAGTACTTTTTATTAAAATCAAAAAAGTGCACCTTTTTTCAATAAAATTGTTGAATTAATATCTCTGCTACAACCTCACCATTTCTGATA
>NW_001860864.1:0-949 GCF_000209125.1 Entamoeba dispar SAW760
TCTATTTAACTAAAGATTTTGCTTCTTGGAGACCTGTTGCGGTTATTAGTACGAGCAAAAGAATTCTTTAATTAGCTTTATGCTAAGATTCCCTTTAATTTTTATGAAGACTGCAAAAATACCACAATTCAATCATATGTTGAATTTCTTACAAAGCCAATAAATTCCACTTCTCTGATTGATTCATTTCAGTGGAGTTTACTTTTGTTAAGAAGAAAAGAGAACTCTTCCGTAGATTTTCACACTCCATTTTAAAGTTCATGATATGTTACCATTTTATTCGATTTAATCTTATTTCTAAGATTTAATCATTAATTCTCTTGATTAAGAACTATTAATCTTATTCCCTTTCAATCCTTATATTGACTATATGTCACTTATATATTTCTTAAGGATTTCCATCTGTAATTTAGGATCGATTCACCCTAATCCAAGTAATGTTGTTTAGGAACCTTTCTCCTCTTCAGTTCTAAGATGTTTTTTTCCTCTTCTTAGTATTTGCTACTACCACCAAGATCTGCACTAAGGACAGTTTCAATCTAAATTACTTTAAATCTTTACTACTTTTGTTGTCCTTACGCCATTTCGTTTCCTTACTCGTTAAAATGTCTTCATTTTAACGGTCGAGTATCAGTTAAGAAATTATAATGCCATCCATTTTCAGGACTCATTCATTCGATAGGTGAGTTGTTACACATTCCTTAGCGGTTTCCGACTTCCATGGCCACCGTCCTATTGTCAATATGAATGAATACCTTTTGTGGTACTCGTTATGTTTCTTTTTGGCACTTTATCTCGACGTTCGGTTCATCCCGCATCGCCAGTCCTGCTTACAGACTTGGCCGATTCAAAGTATGTTTATATTAAATTCCTGAGTGTATTACACTGAGATTCTCTTTGTTATCATAGTTGACAGATGTGAGTGAAATACTCACCATACACCTATCAT
>NW_001860863.1:0-892 GCF_000209125.1 Entamoeba dispar SAW760
CATAAAGACAATAAAGACAATAAAGACAATAAAGACAATAAAGACAATAAAGATAATAAATATAATAAAGACAATATAAATAATATAAATAATATAAATAATATAGATAATATAGATATAATAAATGATAAGAATATAATATATAATAATATATAAACATATATAGATAGAGAATATAAAATAAAAAAACTAAAAGAAATAGAATATAATATAATAATAAAAGAAATAGTTCCAATACTATCAATCATATCAACTTGACATCCTTTTCAACCCAGGTCTATCATTCGTAGACAGGTTTTCGTTGCTCCGTTAACCGGCCTCACGCTGTACCCTGTTCGTTACCTTCCGCACTAAATCTACCTACGTAAATTAAGTAATGAAGTACGAAGATATGGGATGGGGTAGTCTCAAATGTTCATAATTATGATAGGATCAATTCTATTTTTTTATAATGATTCCAAACAATTTGGTTACAGATGGGCGTTACTCATCCAATCACTAAGTTTTTAATAAGATTAATGATATAAAATATAAATAAGTAAGTAAAGAAAAATTATGGGAGATTATAAACAAGAAAAGATATAAATAGGTAGAGGGTAACTGGTCAAAGAAGTTAACTAAGTATCTAAGTATATATGGAATAGATAAGTTAAAAGGATAGTCACAGTATAGATAGTATAAGTAGTATAGATAAGAACAGAAGTAAGATATAAAATATAAGATATAAGATATAAGATATAAAATATAAAAAGAGAAGTGAATATATATAATATATAATATATAAGTAAATATGAATAATATTTAATATATATATATATATAGTAGTAGTTAATAGTATAAATAGGATATATAGATATAGTTAAAGTAGAGTGATATATATATATATATACAT
>NW_001860862.1:0-907 GCF_000209125.1 Entamoeba dispar SAW760
AAATTAAAAGAAAAGAAATAAAAAAAAAATAAGAAAGAAACAAGAAGTAAAATAAGAGGGGAATAAGAAGAAAAGAAGAAAAGAATAAAGAAAAGAGGTGATAATAAAGAAAAAGAAGATAAAAGAGGAAAGAATAAATAATAAAAGAGGGAAATGATAATAAAAGATAAAGAATAAAAGAAAGAAATATAAGAAATAATAAAAGTAGAGAGTATAAAAAGAAGAAATAAAGGTAAAGAAGAAATAAAAAAATAGAAGGATATAAAGAATAAATGAAATATAACATTATTTGTCATATCTCAAATGATTTTTATAATTTCTAACAATTTAAAAGTTATTTTGATTAATTGTATAATATCTATCATTATTCTTTCATTAATCATAATATTTTAATTTATATTTTTATTCAAATTATCACATCTAATTGTATTTAATAATATTCAAATAATAGATATAGTGTTTTAAGATAATAGTATAAGTTATAAATTTAATTAAACAAAATAACAATTATCTCAAATGTTATTCAAACATTAAGCAATAAATCATCAAACATTATTTTCAATTAATAGTTTTAATTCAACAAATTAATTTGATTCATATTTAATTGTTTAATTGATTTTTTATCCATTTCATTTTAATTGATAAAGGTATAAATTATTATTATAATTTGTAATATTTCTTTTAATCATTTTTCATTTTTATCTATATAATTCAGATTAGAATAATACACAATACACAATACACATAACAGGTGGATTCATAATTTATTCATGTTTTAAATTCACCTAATTATTGTCTGGTTATAACAATACCATTGAATATAAAAGATCCATAATTAATAAATTAAGAATATTAGTGATTAATAAATATGAATAATGAATATCAAATAAAATAAAAGTATATTTAA
>NW_001860861.1:0-947 GCF_000209125.1 Entamoeba dispar SAW760
CTACTATACCTACTACTCTTACTACTCCTACTTTCCCCTCCCCTTTATTGTTAATGGGGGTGTAGCTCAGATGGTAGAGCACTCGCTTTGCATGCGAGGGGCAAGGGGATCGATACCCCTCACCTCCATTATTATCTATTATTACCTTTTATTCTTTTATGTTATTTCTTATATATCTTATATTCTCTTTTATATACAGTAGTACTTCCTTATTCTTATTATATTAAAAATTTATGTATATATATATATATATTATTATGTTTATTCTTATTTTATATATGTGTATATGTATATATATATATATTTATGTACCTTATATATATCCATTTATTCTTTTATCTTTTATTAACTTATATCCTTATATTTTTATGTTTAAAACGACCGACTTTCCTTATATTTTTATGAATAAAACGACAATGGCAGGATTCGAACCTACGCTCCAAATGGAAACTCCTTAGCAGGGAGCCGCCTTAACCGCTCGGCCACATTGTCTTTGATTAATATTGCTATCTCTTATTATATATTTTTTTATAAATTTTATACTTATTATATCTTATTTATATATATATTCTATCTTTTTTTTTATATCTATTTTATATCTTCTATTCACTTATTCATATATATATATATTTATTTATATATTTATATATATATACAACTCTTACCTTCATATATTACACTTATTCATGTATATATATACAACTCTTACCTTCTTATAGAAGTCTTCAATAGTATAGCTGGTTAGTATCTTCGCCTGTCACGTGAAAGACCGGGGTTCGAATCCCCGTTGAAGAGTTCACTTTTTATACTATATATATGTATATATTCTTATTTATTAGTCACTTATACTATTAACTTTATCTATTCCTCTTATATATTATACTTATTATACTTATTATATATATTATATCTATTCTTACTCTATACCTTTATTATATTATTTATAT
>NW_001860860.1:0-821 GCF_000209125.1 Entamoeba dispar SAW760
GTCTCATCCGTGGCAGGGATACGTCATACCATTGGACCCACAGTGCTTATAGTGTATAGATAGTCAGGAAATAGGAGAATAGTAGAATAGTAGAATAGTAGTATAGTAGAATAACAGTATAGTAGAATAGTAGAATAACAGTATAGTAGAATAGTAGAATAGTAGAATAGTAGTATAGTAGTATAGTAGTATAGTAGTATAGTAGTATAGTAGAATAGTAGAATAGTAGTATAGTAGTATAGTAGAATAGGAAAGTACTATAGTAGTAATCTAGTGTATAGATAAACAGGAGAGAATAGTCGAATAGTAGAATAAAGAAGTAATATATAGTCGAATAGTATAGTAGTAAAATAGAAGTATAGTAATAAAATAGGATAGTAGTATATAGAAGATAGAAATACTAAGATATAGAAGGGAATAATAAGTGGAAAGATAATAATAAGGAGTCTAACTCATAAACATATAAAGTTATAAACATATATAAGATATAAGATATAATATATAATATATAAAAGATAAGATATAATATATAATATATAAAAAGGAAGATATATAATATATAATATATAATATATAAAAGATAAGATATAATATATATATGGATAATATAAAGGATGTATACATAAAGAGATTAAATAATAAGAGGTTTAAGTATAATAAGATAAAAGTAGAAATGAATAAGGAATAAGATAATAATATATACATAGTTATAGTATATATAATATATATAATATATATAGTATAGATGATATTTTTTTTAGTCTAAAGGGTCATAATACATAAGTATAAGAGCATAAAAAGTGCACTTGCCGGGAATCGAA
>NW_001860859.1:0-396 GCF_000209125.1 Entamoeba dispar SAW760
TATGATAAAATTGACTCAGTGACAAAAAATATTGACTCTACTCATCTATACGTCCTTCAATACTTTATCTACAAACAATTATTTTATTTGATATATCAGTATTATAATTATTATTTTATATTATATGAAAAACGATGTATATTTAAGATAAGTCATTTTTTGTGTCTCAAAAAAATCATGATAGAAGTATCATTTTTTATAAATTTTTATTAATAAATCACTTGTTTAAAATTAATATCTGAACAACTTTTACCTTATAAATTTTTATACTTTCGTTGACATTTTTTGAGATATGAATGATTATTTTTATTAAAGACTATTAAAAAATTATTTAATATCTTTATATCTCATTCTTTAAATTAAATTCTGTTTAACAATTATCTTAATCTGTATTAG
>NW_001860858.1:0-1047 GCF_000209125.1 Entamoeba dispar SAW760
TTTCATTGCGCCACAAGCCCTATAACATTCATAAAATACTGGGAAGATAAAAAAAGGGATATATAAGTTATATAAATGTTATAAGTTATATAAATGTTATAAGTTATATAAATGATATAAGTTATATAAATGATATAAGTTATATAAATGATATAGATATGATATAGATATAGATATAGATATGATATATAAAAGACATAAGAAAGATAAGATATAAAATAAACAGACTAGGAATAATAATAAAAGTACATAGTCATATAATAATATAATAATATAAGAAAATATATGATAGTCATAGTCATAAGTAAGTAGGATAACGGTAGGTTCATATCAAGTAGGATACACCCGTTCCCATCCGAACACGGAAGTAAAGATGCTTAGAGCCTGATCAGTACCATTATGTTCACACAGATGGGAACGTCAGGTAATCTACCTTTTTGTTTTTATATAGAGAGTTTTTTTTTAAATAAAGGAATAAAGGAATAAAGGAATATAGAAATATAGAAATATAGAAATAAAGGAATATAGAAATAAATACATACATAGATATATAAATAAAGATATATATAAATAAATAAATAAAGAAATATATATATATATATAAATAAAGAAATATATATATAATAGAATATAAAGGTTATAGAAGTTGAAAGGGATTAAAGTAAAGTAATCTAGTCAATAAAAAGACGAGCTTGGCAGGGATCGAACCTGCAATCCCCAGATTCGTAGTCTGATGCGTTTCCATTGCGCCACAAGCCCTATAACATTCATAAAATACTGGGAAGATAAAAAAAGGGATATATAAGTTATATAAATGTTATAAGTTATATAAATGTTATAAGTTATATAAATGATATAAGTTATATAAATGATATAAGTTATATAAATGATATAGATATGATATAGATATAGATATAGATATGATATATAAAAGACATAAGAAGATAAGATATAAAATAAACAGACTAGGATAATAATAAAAGTACATAGTCATATAATAATATAATAATATAAGAAAATATATGATAGTCATAGTCATAAGTAAGT
>NW_001860857.1:0-939 GCF_000209125.1 Entamoeba dispar SAW760
GGAATGGATCTTGCCATGTAATGATTTGTAACATTGTTATTGAATATGAATATATATCTGATTCCATTTTATAATGTTCTCGATTTAATATTTCTGGTGCCATGTATTTTGGTGTTCCTATCCCTTTTGTGAATGTCATATTTGTCATCATCATATTAATGTTTCTTGAACTTCCAAAATCTGTTAATTTACAATTAACTCCAATATTATCATCAAGTGTTACAACAAGAAAATTATCTGGTTTAATATCTCGATGTAGTATTCCATTTGAATGAAGATATGAAATTCCTTTTGCTCCATCTATCATGAATTTAATTCTTATTTTATTTGGTATTTCTGTGTTTGTTCTTTTATTAATTAAATCTTGTATTGATCCATATTTTGCATATTCTGTTACCATACATATTTTATTAGGAATAAATACTGCTCCATAAAAATGAATAATATATTCACTTCTAAATTTATCTAACATCATTACTTCTTTCTCAAATTCTTTCATTTTATCTTCATCTTTATCAATTTGTTTCATTTTCTTAATTGCTACTTGATTCCCTCTAAATTCTCCTATATATACAATTCCAAATGATCCTTCTCCTATTTTATTTTCTTCTTTTATTTCATCCGGATCAAGTCGTGTTGATATTTGTGTTTCTCCTTTAATTGAAATACTTTTAATTATTTCTTCTTGTGTTTTATTAAGTGTTTTACTAATTATCATTATTTGTTCTTTAATTTTAGTAGTACATTTGATTGTAATGAATATTTCAAATTCACATGCATATCCTCCTTCAATTGTAATAATATTTGGGTTTGTTCTAATTGAATATTTTTCATTTTCTTCTTTACTACTTATTTGTATTTTCTTTTTTCTTTCTCTCATTTCCAATACATATTAATTCTCTGATTTCTTTATTTACTTCATTTCTCTCCTTCTCCTAT
>NW_001860856.1:0-552 GCF_000209125.1 Entamoeba dispar SAW760
TAGAAATAAAGGAATATAGAAATAAATACATACATAGATATATAAATAAAGATATATATAAATAAATAAATAAAGAAATATATATATATATATAAATAAAGAAATATATATATAATAGAATATAAAGGTTATAGAAGTTGAAAGGGATTAAAGTAAAGTAATCTAGTCAATAAAAAGACGAGCTTGGCAGGGATCGAACCTGCAATCCCCAGATTCGTAGTCTGATGCGTTTCCATTGCGCCACAAGCCCTATAACATTCATAAAATACTGGGAAGATAAAAAAAGGGATATATAAGTTATATAAATGTTATAAGTTATATAAATGTTATAAGTTATATAAATGATATAAGTTATATAAATGATATAAGTTATATAAATGATATAGATATGATATAGATATAGATATAGATATGATATATAAAAGACATAAGAAAGATAAGATATAAAATAAACAGACTAGGAATAATAATAAAAGTACATAGTCATATAATAATATAATAATATAAGAAAATATATGATAGTCATAGTCATAAGTAAGTAGGATAACGGAG
>NW_001860855.1:0-944 GCF_000209125.1 Entamoeba dispar SAW760
TTTGTGTCGTCACTACCTCTTCAATTCGAAAGTGGGTAACTTACGCGCCTGCTGCCTTCCTTAGAAGTGGTAGCCATCTGTAAAGCTCCCTCTCCGATGTCGAACCCCAATTCCTCGTTATCCGTTATAATCTTGGTAGTCCTCGATACTACCAACTGATTGATAGATCAGAAATTCTCATTGGTTACTTGTTAAACACTGTGTGTTCTACAATTGTCGTGGCATCCTAACTCACTTAGAATGTCATTTCTCAATTTACTTACATAAATTGGCCACTTTGTACTAATACAAATTGGATCGTCTCAAGTATTATCTTTATCATTCACAAAGCTATCCTTGTACTTTACTAACCAAAGAAACTATTACTGTTATAATGAGCCGTCCGCAGTTTCATCCTACTTGGTCTTTATACTTACACATGCATGGCTTAATCTTTAACATCAGCATATAATACTGGCAGGATCAACCAGATATTTTATTCTTCTTCCTTTTTAAAAGGAAGGATTCTTTATTCTTACTTCTCTTTTGTATTTATATCCATTTTTCCTTTCTTTATTCTCCTACTTTTGACTTCTTTTTTATTTACTAATTATACTAAAAAACAAACTTATATTATTTAAATCTGTTCTGTCATCTAATTACTTTTATATAGTTAGATCAAGTACAATTTTCTTTATATTCAGTCTTATATTTATTTCTTTAAATTCTTTCATTCTTAACAACATATATCTATTATGATTATATTAAATTCTTTTAATAATCATTTCTTATTTCTTTAATTAATCTCTTCTATGAGATTACTTATTCTGTTTATCTCTTATATTATTCTCCCTAAATATTATGAATACTTATTTTATTTATTATTATATTGACAATCTGTGCTATTCTCTCATAATTTATTATTTTAACAACGTAAATGCTATATTCTCTCTTTAATATTCCTC
>NW_001860854.1:0-1025 GCF_000209125.1 Entamoeba dispar SAW760
TGTTAGAATGAATTGTTAAAAATTATTTTATCTATACTGCGTCAAGAATTAATTATAACTATAACAATTACTAGTACACTAAAAGTTATTTGATATTTATTACTTTTTATAGAAAATGATTTAATTATCAATAATTAATAAATTATGTTAGAATGAATTGTTAAAAATTATTTTATCTATACTGCGTCAAGAATTAATAATAACTATAACAATTACTAGTACACTAAAAGTTATTTGATATTTATTACTTTTTATAGAAAATGATTTAATTATCAATAATTAATAAATTATGTTAGAATGAATTGTTAAAAATTATTTTATCTATACTGCGTCAAGAATTAATAATAACTATAACAATTACTAGTACACTAAAAGTTATTTGATATTTATTACTTTTTATAGAAAATGATTTAATTATCAATAATTAATAAATTATGTTAGAATGAATTGTTAAAAATTATTTTATCTATACTGCGTCAAGAATTAATAATAACTATAACAATTACTAGTACACTAAAAGTTATTTGATATTTATTACTTTTTATAGAAAATGATTTAATTATCCATTTATTCATTAATCATTAAAATGAATTGTTAAAAATTATTTTATCTATACTGCGTCAAGAATTAATAATAACTATAACAATTACTAGTACACTAAAAGTTATTTGATATTTATTACTTTTTATAGAAAATGATTTAATTATCCATTTATTCATTAATCATTAAAATGAATTGTTAAAAATTATTTTATCTATACTGCGTCAAGAATTAATAATAACTATAACAATTACTAGTACACTAAAAGTTATTTGATATTTATTACTTTTTATAGAAAATGATTTAATTATCAATAATTAATAAATTATGTTAGAATGAATTGTTAAAAATTATTTTATCTATACTGCGTCAAGAATTAATAATAACTATAACAATTACTAGTACACTAAAAGTTATTTGATATTTATTACTTTTTATAGAAAATGATTTAATTATCAATAATTAATAAATTATGTTAGAATGAA
>NW_001860853.1:0-733 GCF_000209125.1 Entamoeba dispar SAW760
TAAGAAAGAATAAAGTATAAAGTATAAGGTATAAGATATAAGATATAAGGTATAAAGTATAAGGTATAAAGTATAAGTTATAAGAGTATAGTATAGTATAGTATAGGTGGAAGTATAGTAGGAATATACTATTAAAAGATGCAAGAGGTGGGGTTTGAACCCACGCCTCCGAAGAGATCCGTACCTGAAACGGACGCCTTGGACCACTCGGCCACTCTTGCTATTACCTTGAAGGAAATAGAAAGTAGAAAAACAAGAATAGTAATAAACATGATAGAATAGTAATAAACATGATAGAATAGTAAGGTGAATAGTCATATAGAATAATAAATAGATAGAATAGGAAGTAGTTTTGTCATATAGAATAATAAATAGATAGAATAGTAAGGTGAATAGTCATATAGAATAAACATATAAAAAGAATAAAAATAAATAATATATGATAGAAATGGGTAGATATATAGAATAGGAAGTATAAAAATTAGAAGGATGTATAAGTATATAATATATAATATAGAATAGTCATAAAAATAGACTAAGTGTAAGAATAAAAATTATAGATATAGAGATTGATATAAATATAAATATAAATATAAATATATATATATATATATATAACACATAAAATTTAAGATATAAATATATGATAGTGTGAGATAATGATATAAAAGTACGACAATGGCAGGATTTGAACCTACGCCTCCATAGGAGAAGTGATTTCGAGTCACACGCC
>NW_001860851.1:0-1043 GCF_000209125.1 Entamoeba dispar SAW760
TGTATTATCTTACCTTAATAGCTTTTATCATTCCATTATTATTGGATTTTTACTTTTAATTCACAATTAAATACTAAGATTTCTCTTAATATTCTCGTTTATTAATAATCACTATAAATGAAATAATTCTCTTGCTCTTAATAATTTCCTATATTACAAATTTCAATACAATCTTATTAAATATACTACTTATATATCTAATCTTTTTATATTTTTATTTATAATACATTCTACTATTTTTCTTATAAATTATCCGTTCACATATTACTCTTTCAAGCTCTTTTCACTCTTTTTCCAAAGTTCTTTTAAGTTTTCCTTCACAGTACTTCTTTGCTATCAGTTTTCCTGTAATATTTAGACTTTGATGAATACTATCACCTTTTCGATTTATACTTCCAAATAAATTTACTCTTTTCTAAACTATATTCTTTTCAAAATATATTTAAATTGACGAGGCTTTCACTCTCTCTGGCTCAGCATTCGTTCTGAATTCAATCTAAATTATCTCTTTTAAATATAATTTTTCTTTTAGTTACACTCTGAATAATTTAAGACTAGCCTCACACATTGCTGTATTCTTCTAACCTTTTTACAATTATCCATTTTTATCAACTTGGTCTTTTTCTTTTTCATTCGCCATTACTTAAGAAATCATTGTTATTTTTTCTTCCTTCCCTTATTGATATGCTTAAGTTAAGGGAGTCCTCTTACGATACTCAAATCTTTATTTATTAACTCACTTATAGATATCTGGTTAAAGCTCTTTACTTCTTCTCTCTTTTACCCACTAGCTACTTCTCACTTCTACTAATATTTGCTTTTAATATACTCTTTTATTTTGGATATTGAATATCATATATACCTTGAAGTTCATAAGTATACTTTCAAGCATTCAAAGTTTGGATATTCACATTTTATTGTTCCTATCACTTATCGCAATTCATTGCGTTCTTCATCGCACAGGAAACTAAACTATCCAAAGTAATATTTATTATACTTTTCTTTCTCTATATTCTAATCCTTTTATCTACTTTATATTTCTT
>NW_001860850.1:0-928 GCF_000209125.1 Entamoeba dispar SAW760
ATACATAGATACATAGAAAGTTTAGATAGATAGATATATAGTCGTAGAAGTAGAAGTAGAAGTATATATAATAATATAGATACATATATATATATATATATAAGATGATATGAATAAATAAAGATAAACAGTTAAACAGTTAAACAGTTAAAGAAATAAACATATACATATACATATAAAGTTGTGTACTAATATAAAATGGTTCCACCCGGGTTTGAACCGGGGACCCTCACTACGTAAAAGTGATGTGATAACCAACTACACCATGAAACCAACGAACATAATAGTCAGAAAGACTGAAAAGGGTCATATAGGATATATAATAAATATAATAAATATAATATATATAATATATATAATATATATAATAAATATGATAAATATGTTATAAGTATAGTGTATATATATAAAATAATAAGAATAAAGTAAAAATATATAGAATAGATAATATATAATATATAATAAGTTTAAATAGATAATATAAAAAACAAAAAGGTAGATTACCTGACGTTCCCATCTGTGTGAACATAATGGTACTGATCAGGCTCTAAGCATCTTTACTTCCGTGTTCGGATGGGAACGGGTGTATCCTACTTGATATGAACCTACCGATGAAAGAATAAGAAATAGACTAAAGAGGTATAATTATAAAAAGGTATAATTATAAAGAGGTATAATTATAAAAAGGTATAATTATAAAAAAAAGGTAAATAAGGGATATATAATAATAAAGTATAAAGTATAAAGTATAAAGTATAAGTAATATACATACATAGATACATAGATACATAGAAAGGTTTAGATAGATAGATATATAGTCGTAGAAGTAGAAGTAGAAGTATATATAATAATATAGATACATATATATATATATATATAAGATGATATGAATAAATAAAGATAAACAGTAAACAGTAAACAGTAAAGA
>NW_001860849.1:0-930 GCF_000209125.1 Entamoeba dispar SAW760
TAACCAGCTATACTATTGAAGACTTCTATAAGAAGGTAAGAGTTGTATATATATACATGAATAAGTGTAATATATGAAGGTAAGAGTTGTATATATATATAAATATATAAATAAATATATATATATATGAATAAGTGAATAGAAGATATAAAATAGATATAAAAAAAAAGATAGAATATATATATAAATAAGATATAATAAGTATAAAATTTATAAAAAAATATATAATAAGAGATAGCAATATTAATCAAAGACAATGTGGCCGAGCGGTTAAGGCGGCTCCCTGCTAAGGAGTTTCCATTTGGAGCGTAGGTTCGAATCCTGCCATTGTCGTTTTATTCATAAAAATATAAGGAAAGTCGGTCGTTTTAAACATAAAAATATAAGGATATAAGTTAATAAAAGATAAAAGAATAAATGGATATATATAAGGTACATAAATATATATATATATACATATACACATATATAAAATAAGAATAAACATAATAATATATATATATATATACATAAATTTTTAATATAATAAGAATAAGGAAGTACTACTGTATATAAAAGAGAATATAAGATATATAAGAAATAACATAAAAGAATAAAAGGTAATAATAGATAATAATGGAGGTGAGGGGTATCGATCCCCTTGCCCCTCGCATGCAAAGCGAGTGCTCTACCATCTGAGCTACACCCCCATTAACAATAAAGGGGAGGGGGAAAGTAGGAGTAGTAAGAGTAGTAGGTATAGTAGGTATAGTAAGAGTAGTAAGAGTAGTAGGTATAGTAAGAGGAATAAGAGATGTAAGAGATGTAAGAGATGTAAGAGATGTAAGAGATGTAAGAAATGTAAGAAATGTAAGAGATGTAAGAGATGTACAGTAGTAAGTATAAGAAGTGAGAATAGATATAATAGATAAGAAGTGGAATAATAAAATA
>NW_001860848.1:0-922 GCF_000209125.1 Entamoeba dispar SAW760
GTATTTCTATATGTGTATCTATGTGTATATGTATATGTGTATCTATGTGTATATGTATATGTGTATCTATGTGTATTTCTATATGTGTATCTATGTGTATATGTATGTGTATATGTATGTGTATATGTATGTGTATCTATATGTTTGTATGTTTTGCTTATTAATATAAGCTCACATAGTACAGAGGTAGTACATCAGATTGTGGCTTTGATAACCCAGGTTCGATTCCTGGTGTGAGCATCTTTTTAGACTTAGTGTTCCTATTTATTATTTATGTACTTAATATATATATTTCAACTTTTATATCTTTTATATTTTTTATATCTTTTATATCTTTTATATTTTTTATTCCCTTTTTATACCTATTATTACCTATTATACCTATTATACCTTTCTATTTTTATACTTTTATACTTATTACTTATTACTTTATACCTTATACCTTATACCTACTATCTACTATTTACTATCTATATCACCTTTTATTATATTTCTCTATTATGTGCCTAACTTACTATCTTATTTCTTCTATATCTTACTTTATATTTCTATATATACATTACTTCCTTTTATATTTATTATCTATTATTTCTATTCACAGTTTTACCTTATTATATTACTTATGTACTTTACTTATAAGTGTATCTATGTGTATTTCTATATGTGTATCTATGTGTATATGTATATGTGTATCTATGTGTATATGTATATGTGTATCTATGTGTATTTCTATATGTGTATCTATGTGTATATGTATGTGTATATGTATGTGTATATGTATGTGTATCTATATGTTTGTATGTTTTGCTTATTAATATAAGCTCACATAGTACAGAGGTAGTACATCAGATTGTGGCTTTGATACCCAGGTTCGATTCCTGGTGTGAGCATCTTTTTAGACTTAGTGTTCTATTTATTATTT
>NW_001860847.1:0-751 GCF_000209125.1 Entamoeba dispar SAW760
GTTTTTTATAGTCTTTATAAAAATAATCATTCATATCTCAAAAAATGTCAACGAAAGTATAAAAATTTATAAGGTAAAAGTTGTTCAGATATTAATTTTAAACAAGTGATTTATTAATAAAAATTTATAAAAAATGATACTTCTATCATGATTTTTTTGAGACACAAAAAATGACTTATCTTAAATATACATCGTTTTTCATATAATATAAAATAATAATTATAATACTGATATATCAAATAAAATAATTGTTTTGTAGATAAAGTATTGAAGGACGTATAGATGAGTAGAGTCAATATTTTTTGTCACTGAGTCAATTTTATCATATCTCTGTAACAAGGTTGTTTTAATGAAAACTTATAAGGTAAAAAATGTTCTTGGAGGTAATCTGAAGACCTCATTTTTTAACAATTTTTTCATGATTATTTCATCATTGAGCATTACCTTTGAATAACAAAAAAGAATAACAAAAAATGACCTAAAAATAGTGAATAACAAAAAAGAATAACAAAAAAGAATAACAAAAACCCAACATACAAATGTTTTATATAACAACGAAAATTCCTTCTACACGGGGTAAATTTCAACAAAAATTGCAAAAAGACCCCCCCTACTCGAAATACGATTTTTGAAAATGCCCTTTTTGAAAAAACTACCGTTTTTTTGTTGAAATTAGAAGGAATAGAACGAAAAAAATTGATATTCCGTCGAAAAGTGAACCTTTATTACACAAAAGCTAGGAAAAACCATC
>NW_001860846.1:0-519 GCF_000209125.1 Entamoeba dispar SAW760
TTTAAAAAATGTTATTTCTACAATGAATAACAAAAAATAATCTATAAATAGAACACTATTATTTTAATAATTATTAATATCTCAAATGTACTGCGTCAAGAATTAAGAACAACTGCATTTTTTAAGTGCATGATGTAAGGTAATAGATACCTAGTACTTTTTATTAAAATCAAAAAAGTGCACCTTTTTTCAATAAAATTGTTGAACTTGTATCTCATCTACAACCTCACCATTTCTGATAAAACTTTATTTTTTGGAGGTTCCATATAAAGTTACTAGATACCTAGTACTTTTTATTAAAATCAGACGCATTTAACTTCTTTCGTCTAATTTAGACAGAAACATGTCAAAAATTATCTCAGATAGAAAGCGACCAGAATTAATAATTTTTATCTTTTTGTAGAGTGCATATTAATGTGATTAATACTTAGTACTTTTTATTAAAATTGACGACATTTAACTTCTTTCATTTGGTTTAGATAAAAATAGAATAAATTAATATCTCAAATACATGACGAT
>NW_001860845.1:0-897 GCF_000209125.1 Entamoeba dispar SAW760
TACTTTACTTATCACTTATTATACCGATATACTAGAAGTATATAGTATACAGCCTTATGTATATAATTTATTGCTATAAGAATATAAACGTATAACACATTAATAGATTAATAGATTAATAGATTAATACATAGCATAAATAAGTGTAAAGACTATAAGGTATAAAGAATGGTATAATATATACACATGATAAAATAGGTAGTAGTACATAAAAGGAATATAGTCATATAGTCATATAAACATATAATATTAATAAATACATATAATAATATATTAATATATTAATATAATAATATAGTCATATAATAATATAATAATAATATAAGATACTCTAATATACTAGAACATAGTTGAAACATATAAAAGTGCATTTGCCGGGACTCGAACCCGGATCTCCACCTTGGAAGGGTGGAATTCTGCCCTTAGACCACAAATGCTTACAATATAACATAAAGTAAAATAGAATATAGAGACCACAATAGGTTAGAATATAACATAAAGTACAATACAATATAACATAAACTAGAATATAGAGACGTCAAAACCTTAGAATATAACATAAAGTACAATATAGTCTACTTTACTTATCAACTTATTATACCGATATACTAGAAGTATATAGTATACAGCCTTATGTATATAATTTATTGCTATAAGAATATAAACGTATAACACATTAATAGATTAATAGATTAATAGATTAATACATAGCATAAATAAGTGTAAAGACTATAAGGTATAAAGAATGGTATAATATATACACATGATAAAATAGGTAGTAGTACATAAAAGGAATATAGTCATATAGTCATATAAACATATAATATTAATAAATACATATAATAATATATTAATATATTAATATAATAATATAGTCATATAATAATATAATAATAA
>NW_001860844.1:0-918 GCF_000209125.1 Entamoeba dispar SAW760
TAATATAAAAGGAAGTAATGTATATATAGAAATATAAAGTAAGATATAGAAGAAATAAGATAGTAAGTTAGGCACATAATAGAGAAATATAATAAAAGGTGATATAGATAGTAAATAGTAGATAGTAGGTATAAGGTATAAGGTATAAAGTAATAAGTAATAAGTATAAAAGTATAAAAATAGAAAGGTATAATAGGTATAATAGGTAATAATAGGTATAAAAAGGGAATAAAAAATATAAAAGATATAAAAGATATAAAAAATATAAAAGATATAAAAGTTGAAATATATATATTAAGTACATAAATAATAAATAGGAACACTAAGTCTAAAAAGATGCTCACACCAGGAATCGAACCTGGGTTATCAAAGCCACAATCTGATGTACTACCTCTGTACTATGTGAGCTTATATTAATAAGCAAAACATACAAACATATAGATACACATACATATACACATACATATACACATACATATACACATAGATACACATATAGAAATACACATAGATACACATATACATATACACATAGATACACATATACATATACACATAGATACACATATAGAAATACACATAGATACACTTATAAGTAAAGTACATAAGTAATATAATAAGGTAAAACTGTGAATAGAAATAATAGATAATAAATATAAAAGGAAGTAATGTATATATAGAAATATAAAGTAAGATATAGAAGAAATAAGATAGTAAGTTAGGCACATAATAGAGAAATATAATAAAAGGTGATATAGATAGTAAATAGTAGATAGTAGGTATAAGGTATAAGGTATAAAGTAATAAGTAATAAGTATAAAAGTATAAAAATAGAAAGGTATAATAGGTATAATAGGTAATAATAGGTATAAAAAGGGAATAAAAATATAAAAGATATAAAAGATATAAAAAATATAA
>NW_001860843.1:0-960 GCF_000209125.1 Entamoeba dispar SAW760
TTATATAGTCTATAGTCTATAGTCTATAGTATAAGTATAAGTATAGATAATAGAATAGTGTATAGTCTATAAATAATAAAAATAATAATAGTATATAAAGTATAGTGTATAAATAGAATAGTGTATAGTATATATAATATAAATAGGATAAGTATAATAGTATAGATAAAGGTGTATATATAATATAAGGATAAGTTATAGATAAAAAGACGAGCATAGCAGGGATCGAACCTGCAATCCTCAGATCCGAAGTCTGATGCGTTTCCATTGCGCCATATGCCCATTATCAGATAAGTACATAAGTACAGAGGTGGATGATATCTAGAACACATATATCAAAAGTAAAGATAATAAAAGGTAGTAAAGGGAGTAAAGGGAATAAAGGGAATAAAGTTAATAGGGATAGTAAGAATATAAGGGAAGGAAGTAGTAGTTACATAGTATAAAACACTATAAGTAGTATAAGTAGTATAAGATAGTATAAAATAGTATAAAATAGTATAGATAATATAAAAGAATAGAGTGTACACTAAAAGTATAATAAAAGGAATATATAAGTTTAATAGATGTAAAAATATAGTAATAGATGTCATATAGATGTACAAAAAGGTGGGGGACGGTGAGTATCGAACTCACGACCTTAAGATTATGAGACTTACGCTCTACCAACTGAGCTACGTTCCCTATTCAACAATAACATAGAATAAAAACAAAAATAGATATAATAATAGTGGAAACATATAATAATAGTGTATATCTATATTAATAGTTATAGTGTATAAAGTATAGATATAATAATAGTCTATAAAGTATAAAGTATAAATATAAAATATAAAGTATAAATATAAATATAAAGTATAATATATATAGTCTATAGTCTATAGTCTATAAAGTATAAAGTATAAGTATAGATATAGATAGTGTATAGTCTATAATATAAAATAATAATAGTATATAAGT
>NW_001860842.1:0-969 GCF_000209125.1 Entamoeba dispar SAW760
TTAAAGAAAGAAGAACTTGAGAATGAGGAATCTAAGAATGAGGAAATTGAGAATGAGGAAATGCAAGTGAGATAAAAATAAATTTAGAGATTAAAGTAGATGAAAATGGAAATAAAAATGAAACAAAATGAAATTAAGAAATAAACAAATGATGTTAATAATAAAGAAGTGAATTGATAAAAAGTAAGAGCATTTTACACGATTTCAAAATATTGTGTTTCTGGACCGATTCTAATGCAAAGATTTCAAGCGTAGCAAAAATGATAGTGAATTTAGAAATTGAAAAATGAAGAAAGAATTAAGAAAGAATTGAATGAAGAAATGAAATTGATAAAAGTAAGAACATTTTACACGATTTCAAAATATTGTGTTTCTGGACCGATTCTAATGCAAAGATTTCAAGCGTAGCAAAAATGATAGTGAATTTAGAAAATTGAAAAATGAAGAAAGAATTAAGAAAGAATTGAATGAAGAAATGAAATTGATAAAAGTAAGAACATTTTACACGATTTCAAAATATTGTGTTTCTGGACCGATTCTAATGCAAAGATTTCAAGCGTAGCAAAAATGATGATGATTTTGGATGATCATGAACAATGGATAAAAAAAAGAAAAAAATAAAAAAGAAAAGAGAGAAAAAATTGGAGGATGAAATTGATGAAAATCATGTCATTTTTCACGAAATTCAAATATGTTAATCTAGGACCATCAGAGATGCAAAGATTTTAATTTCGTGAAAAATGACGAGGTTTTTGGCCATTCAAAAAAAAAATGAAAAATCTAAAAACAAAAAGAGAGAAAAAATTGGAGAAAGTGAGGATGAAAATTGACCAAAAAATGTCTCATTTTTCACGAAATTCAAATATGTTAATCTAGGACCATCAGAGATGCAAAGATTTTAATTTTCGTGAAAAATGACGAGGTTTTTGGCCATTCAAAAAAAAATGAAAAATCTAAAAACAAAAAGAG
>NW_001860841.1:0-1020 GCF_000209125.1 Entamoeba dispar SAW760
GTAGTCTGATGCGTTTCCATTGCGCCACAAGCCCTATAACATTCATAAAATACTGGGAAGATAAAAAAAGGGATATATAAGTTATATAAATGTTATAAGTTATATAAATGTTATAAGTTATATAAATGATATAAGTTATATAAATGATATAAGTTATATAAATGATATAGATATGATATAGATATAGATATAGATATGATATATAAAAGACATAAGAAAGATAAGATATAAAATAAACAGACTAGGAATAATAATAAAAGTACATAGTCATATAATAATATAATAATATAAGAAAATATATGATAGTCATAGTCATAAGTAAGTAGGATAACGGTAGGTTCATATCAAGTAGGATACACCCGTTCCCATCCGAACACGGAAGTAAAGATGCTTAGAGCCTGATCAGTACCATTATGTTCACACAGATGGGAACGTCAGGTAATCTACCTTTTTGTTTTTATATAGAGAGTTTTTTTTTAAATAAAGGAATAAAGGAATAAAGGAATATAGAAATATAGAAATATAGAAATAAAGGAATATAGAAATAAATACATACATAGATATATAAATAAAGATATATATAAATAAATAAATAAAGAAATATATATATATATATAAATAAAGAAATATATATATAATAGAATATAAAGGTTATAGAAGTTGAAAGGGATTAAAGTAAAGTAATCTAGTCAATAAAAAGACGAGCTTGGCAGGGATCGAACCTGCAATCCCCAGATTCGTAGTCTGATGCGTTTCCATTGCGCCACAAGCCCTATAACATTCATAAAATACTGGGAAGATAAAAAAAGGGATATATAAGTTATATAAATGTTATAAGTTATATAAATGTTATAAGTTATATAAATGATATAAGTTATATAAATGATATAAGTTATATAAATGATATAGATATGATATAGATATAGATATAGATATGATATATAAAAGACATAAGAAAGATAAGATATAAAATAAACAGACTAGAATAATAATAAAAGTACATAGTCTATATATATAATA
>NW_001860840.1:0-983 GCF_000209125.1 Entamoeba dispar SAW760
CTACTATACTGTATTCTACTATTCTACTATACTGTATTTCTACTATACTACTATTCTACTATTCTACTATTCTCCTATTTCCTGACTATCTATACACTATAAGCACTTGTGGTCCAATGGTATGACGTATCCCTGCCACGGATGAGACCCGGGTTCGATTCCCGGCAAGTGCACTTTTTATGCTCTTATACTTATGTATTATGACCCTTTAGACTAAAAAAAATATCATCTATACTATATATATTATATATATTATATATACTATAACTATGTATATATTATTATCTTATTCCTTATTCATTTCTACTTTTATCTTATTATACTTAAACCTCTTATTATTTAATCTCTTTATGTATACATCCTTTATATTATCCATATATATATTATATCTTATCTTTTATATATTATATATTATATATTATATATCTTCCTTTTTATATATTATATATTATATCTTATCTTTTATATATTATATATTATATCTTATATCTTATATATGTTTATAACTTTATATGTTTATGAGTTAGACTCCTTATTATTATCTTTCCACTTATTATTCCCTTCTATATCTTAGTATTTCTATCTTCTATATACTACTATCCTATTTTATTACTATACTTCTATTTTACTACTATACTATTCGACTATATATTACTTCTTTATTCTACTATTCGACTATTCTCTCCTGTTTATCTATACACTAGATTACTACTATAGTACTTTCCTATTCTACTATACTACTATACTACTATTCTACTATTCTACTATACTACTATACTACTATACTACTATACTACTATACTACTATTCTACTATTCTACTATTCTACTATACTGTTATTCTACTATTCTACTATACTGTTATTCTACTATACTACTATTCTACTATTCTACTATTCTCCTATTTCCTGACTATCTATACACTATAAGCACTTGTGGTCCAATGGTATGACGTATCCCTGCCACGGATGAGACCCCGGGTTC
>NW_001860839.1:0-916 GCF_000209125.1 Entamoeba dispar SAW760
GAAATAAATAAATAAATACAAAACAAGAAATATTTATAAATTGTATTCTCAAATACAAAACCATATTATTTCAAGAAGAGAACTCATTTAATTTTTACTAATAATAAAGAAATTAATAAACTAAAATCAAAATAACTAATTTTATTTATTTCATTTCATTTAGAATAAATATCATCTGAAAGTTAGTATAATTTATTTTTCATGAAAATAGAAAGAACTTCATTTGATTGAAATGTCCACATGAACAATTTACAAATGGTAAATGAAGAAATATAAATTGAATATTTGATAGTTTATTATTAACAAAAGAATATTTAAATACACTAATAAGTATTATATTAGAAAATGAATAAAATCTAATAATTAAATATAAAATAAATAAATTTAATAAATCAAAATAGAAAATCAAATAAATACATGAAAGAAGTAAGAGAAGTTGAATAAGAGATATAATAAGAATAGAATAAATAGAATAAACAAATAAAACAAGAACAAAATGAAAATAATGAATAATAATTAAATTATTTTCTTCAAAAAAGAAATATGATATTTAACAACAAATAACAAAATAAACATATTAATTATAAATAATAATGATAATAGAAATGAAAATATAACAAAAGAACTTCAAATAAATTAAAGAGAAATTAAATAAATGAATCTATATATTTAATTCAAATAAATATCTAATTCAATTAATATTTTCAAAGAATAGATGATGTTCTATCCTTCTTTCATATTTAATTGAAATAATAATAACATAATATGATGATATAGAATATATTAAATCAATAATAATAACATAATTCACAGAAATAATGAAAATAGATTATATTATAAGTTTATATAAACAATAAACATAATCAATAATAGAGAAATCAAACAAAAAATACTTAGAGAAATATATTAAATCAAA
>NW_001860838.1:0-907 GCF_000209125.1 Entamoeba dispar SAW760
TAATGTTCTTACTTTTATCATTTCATTTCTTCATTCAATTCTTTCTTAATTCTTTCTTCATTTTTCAATTTCTAAATTCACTATCATTTTTGCTACGCTTGAAATCTTTGCATTAGAATCGGTCCAGAAACACAATATTTTGAAATCGTGTAAAATGCTCTTACTTTTTATCAATTCACTTCTTTATTATTAACATCATTTGTTTATTTCTTAATTTCATTTTGTTTCATTTTTATTTCCATTTTCATCTACTTTAATCTCTAAATTTATTTTTATCTCACTTGCATTTCCTCATTCTCAATTTCCTCATTCTTAGATTCCTCATTCTCAAGTTCTTCTTTCTTTAAATCCTTCATTTTTCTTTTAACTCCCATCTTTCGTTTTTGTTTTCGTTTTTCTTTTCCCTGTTCTTTTTCCTTCCATCTTTCGTTGTCCTTATGTTAATCAATACAATTCAACATGTTTCTTTTATTTTCTTTAAAAACTGTTCAACTGTACTGACAGGCTTACTGCCATCATTCAATGTATTTTGAATGATACGTATTTTATCAGGTTTCATTTAACTATCAATATTTTTCTTTCATTTATACAACTTTTGTTAGTTATTTATTAGAAAAAACTATTGTTTTACTTCATAAATTTATTAATAACTTCAAAGTTTTTCTAAAATTAGATAACGACTCAGATTATCCATACAAACAATATAGAATTATTCTAAAAATAGAAAACGATTCAGATTATCCATACAAATAATTTATAAAATTTCTAAAAATAGAAAACGATTCAGATTATCCATACAAACATGTCGCCGAAAATGCCGAATATTTGTTGGTAACCACGTCATCCTTTTCGGCAAATCGAGCTTTTACCATCTTAAAATTTTGGTCTAGTGTTAATCCGATGGTTT
>NW_001860837.1:0-619 GCF_000209125.1 Entamoeba dispar SAW760
GCAGGTAAGGGAAGTCGGCAACATAGCTCTGTAAGTTAGCAAGAAAGAGTAGCTCTGGTGATTTCCTTGTAAAAGGATTAAAATCGAATCAGAACTTTAAAGGTTAGGGGAATCCGACTGTTTAATAAAAACATAGCATTCTGATAAATCTAAAAGGTTCATTACAGAATGTGATTTCTGCCCAGTGCTCTGAATGTCAAGGTAATGAAATTTACTTAAGCGCGGGTTAACGGCGGGAGTAACTATGACTCTCTTAAGGTAGCCAAATGCCTCGTCATCTAATTAGTGACGCGCATGAATGGATCACCGTGATTCCCACTGTCCCTATCTGCAATCTAGTGAAACCACAGTCAAGGGAACGGGCTTGATTGGAACGGCGGGGAAAGAAGACCCTGTTGAGCTTGACTCTAATTTATCATGTGAAATCGATTTTTTGGTATAGGCTAGGTGGGAGACTTTGTCAAACGTGTAATACCACCACTAGAAATACTATTTCACTCATTTCGTTAAATGTTAAAATGGATTTTCCATTAATTTAAAAACATTAAAACTTCGGTTGAAACAGGCGATGGAAAAAGATAGACGGGGAGTTTGGCTGGGGCGGCACATCTGTTACAAG
>NW_001860836.1:0-802 GCF_000209125.1 Entamoeba dispar SAW760
ATATATAAAGAACATATAAGTGAAGTGTATAAAAAGAATGCATCCGGTGGGGTTCGAACCCACGCATCTTCCGATAGCCGAGCTTAAATCGGCCCCCTTAGACCACTCGGGCACGAATGCTTTGATATATAAATACAGAAATAATGAAGTCTATAAAACTATAAAGGTATAAGTCAGACTATAAGATACACACATATAGTATAGACTAGTAATAATAAAGTGATAAAGTGATAAAGTGATAAAGTGATAAAGTGATAAAGTGATAATAAGGGAATAAGTTAATAAGGTAATAAGTTAATAAGTTAAAGTGTAGGTAGTATAAGTATAGAAGACAAGAACATAGTATAGTCATATAATCATATAGAATAGATATAAAAATAGATAAAGGTATAGAAATATACATAATAATAAGAACATATAAACATATAAGAATATAATAAACATAAATAACATAATAATAATAAACATAATAAAAAACATAATAATAATAAACATAATAATAATAATATATATAGAATAGATAAATAGATAAATAGATACATAATAATGGAGATGAGGGGTATCGATCCCCTTGCCCTTCGCATGCGAAGCGAAAGCTCTACCAATTGAGCTACATCCCCTAAGGTAATAATAGAGATATAAGAAATGAGAGATATAGGAAAGGAATAGATATATAGAGAAATAGATATATAGATAATAAAAAGTTAAAAGTATATATAAGAATAAGACAATATATATAAGATACAGTTAAAAGAATGCATCCGGTGGGGTTCGAACCCACGCATCTTGCGATAGCCGTTCT
>NW_001860835.1:0-1015 GCF_000209125.1 Entamoeba dispar SAW760
TTATATCTTATATCTTATATCTTACATCTTACATCTACATCTTAGTTCTTATCTTTATATCTATATATACATCTAGATACTTTTCTATTCTTATTTCTAGATCCTTTTCTATCTATATATTCATATATGTGTAAATGTTTAGATATCTATAACTTTTATGTTCTATTATTCTTACTCTATCTTTATCCTATATAGACTTTCTATTTTATCTTTATATTATTCCTATAGTGTTACCCTATTCTATTCTTATATTCTTATAGAGTTATACCTTTATATGACTATATGACTATAGTGTTATAGTGTTATACCTTTATACCTTTATACTATTCTATTCCTCTTATACCTTTATACCTATATAGAGTTATACCTTTATACCTTTATACCTTTATACCTTTATAGTGTTTTTATTCTTTGATTTTATTATATGACAACCAGCAAGAGTGGCCGAGTGGTCCAAGGCGGCAGTTTAAGGTACTGTTCTCTTCGGAGGCGTGGGTTCGAACCCCACCTCTTGCATTTTACTATATTCTATCTTTATGTACCCTTTTATATCTATATATATGTCACTTATCACTTTATAACTTATGTTATATATTAAACTTTATCATTTCTACTTTTCTACTTTTCTACTTTATTCCTTTATATCTATATCTATATATATATTTATATATCTATATAACTTTATACCTTTATTATTTTATTATACCTTATCTTTTATTTATATTTATTCTTCCTTATATATATATATATTCCTTCTTTTATATATATTACACCTTTTATATATATTACACCTTTTATATATATATATTCCAACTTTTTATATTTATTTATTTCAACTTTTTATATATATATTACACCTTTTTTTTATATTATATATACCTCCATCCTTGGAAGGCCTCTTAGCATAGATGGCAGTGCGTTCCCCTAGTAAGGGAAAGGTCGTGGGTTCGATTCCCGCAGAGGCCTTACACTTTTTATGCCTCCTATAATCTATATGTTTACTTATATCTTATAT
>NW_001860834.1:0-798 GCF_000209125.1 Entamoeba dispar SAW760
TAAAGGTATAACTCTATAAGAATATAAGAATAGAATAGGGTAACACTATAGGAATAATATAAAGATAAAATAGAAAGTCTATATAGGATAAAGATAGAGTAAGAATAATAGAACATAAAAGGTTATAGATATCTAAACATTTACACATATATGAATATATAGATAGAAAAGGATCTAGAAATAAGAATAGAAAAGTATCTAGATGTATATATAGATATAAAGATAAGAACTAAGATGTAAGATGTAAGATGTAAGATATAAGATATAAGATATAAGATATAAGTAAACATATAGATTATAGGAGGCATAAAAAGTGTAAGGCCTCTGCGGGAATCGAACCCACGACCTTTCCCTTACTAGGGGAACGCACTGCCATCTATGCTAAGAGGCCTTCCAAGGATGGAGGTATATATAATATAAAAAAAAGGTGTAATATATATATAAAAAGTTGAAATAAATAAATATAAAAAGTTGGAATATATATATATAAAAGGTGTAATATATATAAAAGGTGTAATATATATAAAAGAAGGAATATATATATATATAAGGAAGAATAAATATAAATAAAAGATAAGGTATAATAAAATAATAAAGGTATAAAGTTATATAGATATATAAATATATATATAGATATAGATATAAAGGGAATAAGTAGAAAAGTAGAAAAGTAGAAATGATAAAGTTTAATATATAACATAAGTTATAAAGTGATAGTGACATATATATAGATATAAAAGGGTACATAAAGATAGAATATAGTAAAAATGCAGAGGGTGGGGTTCGAAACCACGCCCT
>NW_001860833.1:0-918 GCF_000209125.1 Entamoeba dispar SAW760
CAATGCACTTTATATGTTCACTATGTCTAGTATATAGAGTATCTATATATATATATATATATGACTATATATATATAATATATTAATATATATATATGTATTTATTAATATTATATGTTTATATGACTATATGACTATATTCCTTTTATGTACTACTACCTATTTTATCATGTGTATATATTATACCATTCTTTATACCTTATAGTCTTTACACTTATTTATGCTATGTATTAATCTATTAATCTATTAATCTATTAATGTGTTATACGTTTATATTCTTATAGCAATAAATTATATACATAAGGCTGTATACTATATACTTCTAGTATATCGGTATAATAAGTTGATAAGTAAAGTAGACTATATTGTACTTTATGTTATATTCTAAGGTTTTGACGTCTCTATATTCTAGTTTATGTTATATTGTATTGTACTTTATGTTATATTCTAACCTATTGTGGTCTCTATATTCTATTTTACTTTATGTTATATTGTAAGCATTTGTGGTCTAAGGGCAGAATTCCACCCTTCCAAGGTGGAGATCCGGGTTCGAGTCCCGGCAAATGCACTTTTATATGTTTCAACTATGTTCTAGTATATTAGAGTATCTTATATTATTATTATATTATTATATGACTATATTATTATATTAATATATTAATATATTATTATATGTATTTATTAATATTATATGTTTATATGACTATATGACTATATTCCTTTTATGTACTACTACCTATTTTATCATGTGTATATATTATACCATTCTTTATACCTTATAGTCTTTACACTTATTTATGCTATGTATTAATCTATTAATCTATTAATCTATTAATGTGTTATACGTTTATATTCTTATAGCAATAAATTATATACATAAGGCTGTATACTATATACTTCTAGTATATCGGTATAATA
>NW_001860832.1:0-1005 GCF_000209125.1 Entamoeba dispar SAW760
TGTTACGACTTCTCCTTCCTCTAAATAAGGAGATTTAAATCCATTTTTCTATCTATAAGACAGAATCCTAGAATTTCACCTCTTTATTCAATCGGTAGGAGCGACGGGCGGTGTGTACAAAGGGCAGGGACGTATTCATCTCGAGTTAATGACTCGATATTACAAGGAATTCCTCGTTCAAAACAAATAATTCCAATCATTTATCCCTGTCATGTACGTTCTTTTGAGTTTTCCTTAACTATTTCAATCTCGGTACACCACTTACTATCCCTACCTATTAGACATAGCCTAATAAATAAGGTGTAAATGATAAAATGCTCTCTAGTAACTCCATTGTAGCGCGCGTGCGGCCCAAGATGTCTAAGGGCATCACAGACCTGTTATTGCTGAATGCTTCCTTTTTCTTTTTCCCACGTTAAAAGAGTTCTAATCGAAATTAGATAACTAACAATTAAAATAGGACAATTGAAATGTGTCCCTTTAAGAAGTGGTACTTACGCACCTGTTCTTGCGAACATTTCTGTCTTATAG
The DNA here is from genome assembly GCF_000209125.1 of Entamoeba dispar SAW760. Classification (NCBI taxonomy): domain Eukaryota; phylum Evosea; order Mastigamoebida; family Endamoebidae; genus Entamoeba; species Entamoeba dispar. Next base: position 532 of record NW_001860832.1, read on the forward strand.
GCAGAAAACTAATTAATAGGTTTCAGTCTCGTTCGTTACCGGAATTAACCTGACAAATCACTCCACCAACTAAGAACGGCCATGCACCACTACCCAATAAATCATGAAAGAACTCTTAATCTGTCATTCCTTCTACTGTTCGGTCTTGGTAAGTTTTCCCGTGTTGAGTCAAATTAAGCCGCAGGCTCCACTCCTGGTGTGCCCTTCCGTCAATTCCTTTAAGTTTCAGCCTTGTGACCATACTCCCCCTGAAGTCCATAAACTCAAGATTTCTCTTTAAGTTCTGAACAAGGTAGTATTGATATACTTGGATTTAGAAACAATGTTTCTTCATCTTTGTACATCTGAATTTCATCCAATCCTTGGTTGACATCGTTTATAGTTAGGACTACGACGGTATCTGATCGTCTTCGATCCCCTAACTTTCGTTCTTGATTAATGGACCCAGTTGAGTGAAATGCTTCGCTCTCGTGC
>NW_001860831.1:0-993 GCF_000209125.1 Entamoeba dispar SAW760
ATGTAAGTCTTCAAATGTATAAAATCACATTTTAATTCAACTACGAGCGTTTTAATCACAGCAACTTTAATATACACTATTGGAGCTGGAATTACCGCGGCTGCTGGCACCAGACTTGCCCTCCAATTGATTTCGTAGGAGAATTTACCTCCTACTCATTCCTTCAAGAATTGATTTTACTCAACTCTAGAGTTATGTGTCGTCACTACCTCTTCAATTCGAAAGTGGGTAATTTACGCGCCTGCTGCCTTCCTTAGAAGTGGTAGCCATCTGTAAAGCTCCCTCTCCGATGTCGAACCCCAATTCCTCGTTATCCGTTATAATCTTGGTAGTCCTCGATACTACCAACTGATTGATAGATCAGAAATTCTCATTGGTTACTTGTTAAACACTGTGTGTTCTACAATTGTCGTGGCATCCTAACTCACTTAGAATGTCATTTCTCAATTTACTTACATAAATTGGCCACTTTGTACTAATACAAATTGGATCGTCTCAAGTATTATCTTTATCATTCACAAAGCTATCCTTGTACTTTACTAACCAAAGAAACTATTACTGTTATAATGAGCCGTCCGCAGTTTCATCCTACTTGGTCTTTATACTTACACATGCATGGCTTAATCTTTAACATCAGCATATAATACTGGCAGGATCAACCAGATATTTTATTCTTCTTCCTTTTTAAAAGGAAGGATTCTTTATTCTTACTTCTCTTTTGTATTTATATCCATTTTTCCTTTCTTTATTCTCCTACTTTTGACTTCTTTTTTATTTACTAATTATACTAAAAAACAAACTTATATTATTTAAATCTGTTCTGTCATCTAATTACTTTTATATAGTTAGATCAAGTACAATTTTCTTTATATTCAGTCTTATATTTATTTCTTTAAATTCTTTCATTCTTAACAACATATATCTATTATGATTATATTAATTCTTTTATAATCATTTCTATTTCTTTAATTAATCTCTTCTATGAGATTACTT
>NW_001860830.1:0-1020 GCF_000209125.1 Entamoeba dispar SAW760
TATATGACTATATTCCTTTTATGTACTACTACCTATTTTATCATGTGTATATATTATACCATTCTTTATACCTTATAGTCTTTACACTTATTTATGCTATGTATTAATCTATTAATCTATTAATCTATTAATGTGTTATACGTTTATATTCTTATAGCAATAAATTATATACATAAGGCTGTATACTATATACTTCTAGTATATCGGTATAATAAGTTGATAAGTAAAGTAGACTATATTGTACTTTATGTTATATTCTAAGGTTTTGACGTCTCTATATTCTAGTTTATGTTATATTGTATTGTACTTTATGTTATATTCTAACCTATTGTGGTCTCTATATTCTATTTTACTTTATGTTATATTGTAAGCATTTGTGGTCTAAGGGCAGAATTCCACCCTTCCAAGGTGGAGATCCGGGTTCGAGTCCCGGCAAATGCACTTTTATATGTTTCAACTATGTTCTAGTATATTAGAGTATCTTATATTATTATTATATTATTATATGACTATATTATTATATTAATATATTAATATATTATTATATGTATTTATTAATATTATATGTTTATATGACTATATGACTATATTCCTTTTATGTACTACTACCTATTTTATCATGTGTATATATTATACCATTCTTTATACCTTATAGTCTTTACACTTATTTATGCTATGTATTAATCTATTAATCTATTAATCTATTAATGTGTTATACGTTTATATTCTTATAGCAATAAATTATATACATAAGGCTGTATACTATATACTTCTAGTATATCGGTATAATAAGTTGATAAGTAAAGTAGACTATATTGTACTTTATGTTATATTCTAAGGTTTTGACGTCTCTATATTCTAGTTTATGTTATATTGTATTGTACTTTATGTTATATTCTAACCTATTGTGGTCTCTATATTCTATTTTACTTTATGTTATATTGTAAGCATTTGTGGTCTAAGGCAGAATTCCACCCTTCCAAGGTGGAGATCCGGGTTCGAGTCCCGGCAATGCACTTT
>NW_001860829.1:0-705 GCF_000209125.1 Entamoeba dispar SAW760
AAGATAATTGTTAAACAGAATTTAATTTAAAGAATGAGATATAAAGATATTATATAATTTTTTAATAGTCTTTAATAAAAATAATCATTCATATCTCAAAAAATGTCAACGAAAGTATAAAAATTTATAAGGTAAAAGTTGTTCAGATATTAATTTTAAACAAGTGATTTATTAATAAAAATTTATAAAAAATGATACTTCTATCATGATTTTTTTGAGACACAAAAAATGACTTATCTTAAATATACATCGTTTTTCATATAATATAAAATAATAATTATAATACTGATATATCAAATAAAATAATTGTTTTGTAGATAAAGTATTGAAGGACGTATAGATGAGTAGAGTCAATATTTTTTGTCACTGAGTCAATTTTATCATATCTCTGTAACAAGGTTGTTTTAATGAAAACTTATAAGGTAAAAAATGTTCTTGGAGGTAATCTGAAGACCTCATTTTTTAACAATTTTTTCATGATTATTTCATCATTTTATTTAACATAATTATGTATGAGAAATGAATTGTTTAGAATTCAATTCTGAACAACTTTTACCTTATAAATTTTTATACTTTCGTTGACATTTTTTGAGATATGAATGATTATTTTTATTAAAGACTATTAAAAAATTATTTAATATCTTTATATCTCATTCTTTAAATTAAATTCTGTTTAACAATTATCTTAATCTGTATTAGTTATTA
>NW_001860828.1:0-897 GCF_000209125.1 Entamoeba dispar SAW760
TTTTTTGATTTTAATAAAAAGTACTAAGGTATCCAATATCGTTCTGTGGATCCTCCAAAAAATAAAGTTTTATCAGAAATGGTGAGGTTGTAGCAGAGATATTAATTCAACAAATTTGTTGAAAAAAGGTGCACTTTTTATGATTTTAATATAAAGTACTATATATCAATTATCTTCAAAAGCACTCTGCAAAAAGATAAAAATTATTAATTGTGATCGTCATGTATTTGAGATATTAATTTATTCTATTTTTATCTAAACCAAATGAAAGAAGTTAAATGTCGTCAATTTTAATAAAAAGTACTAAGTATTAATCACATTAATATGCACTCTACAAAAAGATAAAAATTATTAATTCTGGTCGCTTTCTATCTGAGATAATTTTTGACATGTTTCTGTCTAAATTAGACGAAAGAAGTTAAATGCGTCTGATTTTAATAAAAAGTACTAGGTATCTAGTAACTTTATATGGAACCTCCAAAAAATAAAGTTTTATCAGAAATGGTGAGGTTGTAGATGAGATACAAGTTCAACAATTTTATTGAAAAAAGGTGCACTTTTTTGATTTTAATAAAAAGTACTAGGTATCTATTACCTTACATCATGCACTTAAAAAATGCAGTTGTTATTAATTCTTGACGCAGTACATTTGAGATATTAATAATTATTAAAATAATAGTGTTCTATTTATAGATTATTTTTTGTTATTCATTGTAGAAATAACATTTTTTAAATCAAGATTTTATGAAGTATAAGTTATTTATTTTTAAATCAACATTTTTCAAAAAATCTTTTCTATTAAAAAACTATATTATTTTATTATTTAAACTATTTCAATTCAAACGTTAAAAAGATGAATAAAATCGTTCAATTTATCATTACAACATCATTAAAATA
>NW_001860827.1:0-903 GCF_000209125.1 Entamoeba dispar SAW760
TATAAGGTTTTTGAAATAATTAAACATAGATGTATAAATATATATATAAATATAAATATAAATATAAAATAGATATATAAAGGAATGATATACATTATAAGTATAAACATCTACTATAAGTATAAAATGGTTTCACCCGGGTTCGATCCGGGGACCCTCACCACGTCAAGATGATGTGATAACCAACTACACCATGAAACCTTTATAAACTGGTAAAAGGTCAAAGGTATATAGATACACTAAGAAAGGTTTATAAAGTAGTAAAAGGTCAAAAGGATATAGTTAGTGATATAAATAAAGTAGATAAAGATATATCAAGTGATATAGATAAAGATATAGACAAAGATATATATATATATAGATAAAGGATATAGATAGTGATATAGATAAAGGTTTATATATATTTATATATAGATAAGTAAGTAACTAAAGAATAGTGATATATACATATGATAAGATATACATATAATAATAAGTTGGTAGGGAATATAGTGATATAGTTATATACATAAGATAAGATGGAAGGTGTAGTAAAGATAGTAAAGATAGTAAAGATAGTAAAGATAGTAAAGATAATAAAGATAATAAAGATAATAAAAATAATAAAAATAATAAAAATAATAAAAATAGTATAAGTAGTATAAGTAGTATAAGTAGTATATCTAATATATCTAGGATATGATAAGTAATATAAAGTCTAAAAAGCGTATGCTTCCTGTCGGGTTCGAACCAACGACCTTTAGAACTTCAGTCTAACGCTGCTACCAGCTGAGCTAAGGAAGCTTACAAGTTAAAGAAGGAAGTAAAAAGTAAAAGGGAGTATATAAGAAAGTGAAAGTATATAAATAAATAATAGAAATATAAAAAGGGGAAAGATTAAACATAAACATAAACATAAACATA
>NW_001860826.1:0-997 GCF_000209125.1 Entamoeba dispar SAW760
CTTTGTACATCTGAATTTCATCCAATCCTTGGGTTGACATCGTTTATAGTTAGGACTACGACGGTATCTGATCGTCTTCGATCCCCTAACTTTCGTTCTTGATTAATGGACCCAGTTGAGTGAAATGCTTTCGCTCTCGTGCATCTTATAGCGATCATGGATTTTCACCTCTCCCGTTATTTTCTGAATCACCCCAATTGTTCCTTTTAATCCTTCTCTCGAAATGTCTAATTGACATCTCCTCAGCATTGTCCCATGCTTGAATATTCATTAACATAATGTTTTGCTTTAAACACCTTATTTTATTCAAAGTAATGACAACTCAATTACTTGAATTGTCTCCTTCTTTGATTTTAATTTAACATTTCTAGAAACTTCACTTAATGTAAAGTCTTCAAAATGTATAAAATCACATTTTAATTCAACTACGAGCGTTTTAATCACAGCAACTTTAATATACACTATTGGAGCTGGAATTACCGCGGCTGCTGGCACCAGACTTGCCCTCCAATTGATTTCGTAGGAGAATTTACCTCCTACTCATTCCTTCAAGAATTGATTTTACTCAACTCTAGAGTTATGTGTCGTCACTACCTCTTCAATTCGAAAGTGGGTAATTTACGCGCCTGCTGCCTTCCTTAGAAGTGGTAGCCATCTGTAAAGCTCCCTCTCCGATGTCGAACCCCAATTCCTCGTTATCCGTTATAATCTTGGTAGTCCTCGATACTACCAACTGATTGATAGATCAGAAATTCTCATTGGTTACTTGTTAAACACTGTGTGTTCTACAATTGTCGTGGCATCCTAACTCACTTAGAATGTCATTTCTCAATTTACTTACATAAATTGGCCACTTTGTACTAATACAAATTGGATCGTCTCAAGTATTATCTTTATCATTCACAAAGCTATCCTTGTACTTTACTAACCAAAGAAACTATTACTGTTATAATGAGCCGTCCGCAGTTTCATCCTACTTGGTCTTTATACTTACACA
>NW_001860825.1:0-858 GCF_000209125.1 Entamoeba dispar SAW760
TTTTTCTTTTTCCCACGTTAAAAGAGTTCTAATCGAAATTAGATAACTAACAATTAAAATAGGACAATTGAAATGTGTCCCTTTAAGAAGTGGTACTTACGCACCTGTTCTTGCGAACATTTCTGTCTTATAGGCAGAAAACTAATTAATAGGTTTCAGTCTCGTTCGTTACCGGAATTAACCTGACAAATCACTCCACCAACTAAGAACGGCCATGCACCACTACCCAATAAATCATGAAAGAACTCTTAATCTGTCATTCCTTCTACTGTTCGGTCTTGGTAAGTTTTCCCGTGTTGAGTCAAATTAAGCCGCAGGCTCCACTCCTGGTGTGCCCTTCCGTCAATTCCTTTAAGTTTCAGCCTTGTGACCATACTCCCCCTGAAGTCCATAAACTCAAGATTTCTCTTTAAGTTCTGAACAAGGTAGTATTGATATACTTGGATTTAGAAACAATGTTTCTTCATCTTTGTACATCTGAATTTCATCCAATCCTTGGTTGACATCGTTTATAGTTAGGACTACGACGGTATCTGATCGTCTTCGATCCCCTAACTTTCGTTCTTGATTAATGGACCCAGTTGAGTGAAATGCTTTCGCTCTCGTGCATCTTATAGCGATCATGGATTTTCACCTCTCCCGTTATTTTCTGAATCACCCCAATTGTTCCTTTTAATCCTTCTCTCGAAATGTCTAATTGACATCTCCTCAACATTGTCCCATGCTTGAATATTCATTAACATAATGTTTTGCTTTAAACACCTTATTTTATTCAAAGTAATGACAACTCAATTACTTGAATTGTCTCCTTCTTTGATTTTAATTTAACATTTCTAGAAACTTCACTTAATGTAAAGT
>NW_001860824.1:0-797 GCF_000209125.1 Entamoeba dispar SAW760
ATTTTTGTTGATTTACCCCGTGTAGAAGGAATTTTCGTTGTTATATAAAACATTTGTATGTTGGGTTTTTGTTATTCTTTTTTGTTATTCTTTTTTGTTATTCACTATTTTTAGGTCATTTTTTGTTATTCTTTTTTGTTATTCAAAGGTAATGCTCAATGATGAAATAATCATGAAAAAATTGTTAAAAAATGAGGTCTTCAGATTACCTCCAAGAACATTTTTTACCTTATAAGTTTTCATTAAAACAACCTTGTTACAGAGATATGATAAAATTGACTCAGTGACAAAAAATATTGACTCTACTCATCTATACGTCCTTCAATACTTTATCTACAAAACAATTATTTTATTTGATATATCAGTATTATAATTATTATTTTATATTATATGAAAAACGATGTATATTTAAGATAAGTCATTTTTTGTGTCTCAAAAAAATCATGATAGAAGTATCATTTTTTATAAATTTTTATTAATAAATCACTTGTTTAAAATTAATATCTGAACAACTTTTACCTTATAAATTTTTATACTGTCGTTGACATTTTTTGAGATATGAATGATTATTTTTATTAAAGACTATTAAAAAATTATTTAATATCTTTATATCTCATTCTTTAAATTAAATTCTGTTTAACAATTATCTTAATCTGTATTAGTTATTATTCATGATTTATTTATTTTATTTTATCTTCATTATGTATTTCTTTTTAATATTAATCATTATTTTTTTATATTAATATCTCAAAAAATGTCAACGAAAGTATAAAAATTTATAAGGTAAAAGTTGTTCA
>NW_001860823.1:0-845 GCF_000209125.1 Entamoeba dispar SAW760
TTATGAAGTATAAGTTATTTATTTTTAAATCCAACATTTTTCAAAAAATCTTTTCTATTAAAAACTATATTATTTTATTATTTAAACTATTTCAATTCAAACGTTAAAAAGATGAATAAAATCGTTCAATTTATCATTACAACATCATTAAATAAAGAGTTGTTTAGAATTCAATTCTGAACAACTTTTACCTTATAAATTTTTATACTTTCGTTGACATTTTTTGAGATATTAATATAAAAAAATAATGATTAATATTAAAAAGAAATACATAATGAAGATAAAATAAAATAAATAAATCATGAATAATAACTAATACAGATTAAGATAATTGTTAAACAGAATTTAATTTAAAGAATGAGATATAAAGATATTAAATAATTTTTTAATAGTCTTTAATAAAAATAATCATTCATATCTCAAAAAATGTCAACGAAAGTATAAAAATTTATAAGGTAAAAGTTGTTCAGATATTAATTTTAAACAAGTGATTTATTAATAAAAATTTATAAAAAATGATACTTCTATCATGATTTTTTTGAGACACAAAAAATGACTTATCTTAAATATACATCGTTTTTCATATAATATAAAATAATAATTATAATACTGATATATCAAATAAAATAATTGTTTTGTAGATAAAGTATTGAAGGACGTATAGATGAGTAGAGTCAATATTTTTTGTCACTGAGTCAATTTTATCATATCTCTGTAACAAGGTTGTTTTAATGAAAACTTATAAGGTAAAAAATGTTCTTGGAGGTAATCTGAAGACCTCATTTTTTAACAATTTTTTCATGATTATTTCATCATTTTATTTAACATAATTATGTATGAGAAAT
>NW_001860822.1:0-949 GCF_000209125.1 Entamoeba dispar SAW760
ATATACATATGATAAGATATACATATAATAATAAGTTGGTAGGGAATATAGTGATATAGTTATATACATAAGATAAGATGGAAGGTGTAGTAAAGATAGTAAAGATAGTAAAGATAGTAAAGATAGTAAAGATAATAAAGATAATAAAGATAATAAAAATAATAAAAATAATAAAAATAATAAAAATAGTATAAGTAGTATAAGTAGTATAAGTAGTATATCTAATATATCTAGGATATGATAAGTAATATAAAGTCTAAAAAGCGTATGCTTCCTGTCGGGTTCGAACCAACGACCTTTAGAACTTCAGTCTAACGCTGCTACCAGCTGAGCTAAGGAAGCTTACAAGTTAAAGAAGGAAGTAAAAAGTAAAAAGGGAGTATATAAGAAAGTGAAAGTATATAAATAAATAATAGAAATATAAAAAGGGGAAAGATTAAACATAAACATAAACATAAACATAAACATATATAAAGAAGTAGATAACATAAACATATATATATATTAACATATAAACATATATACATATATACTTAATAACATAATAACATAATAACATAATAACATATAAAGAAGTAGATTATATAAACATATATACATATATACATATAAATAAACATATATAAAGGATAAGAATATAGGTATAGGTATAGTTTTTGAAATAATTAAACATAGATGTATAAATATAAATATAAATATAAATATAAATATAAAATAGATATATAAAGGAATGATATACATTATAAGTATAAACATCTACTATAAGTATAAAATGGTTTCACCCGGGTTCGATCCGGGGACCCTCACCACGTCAAGATGATGTGATAACCAACTACACCATGAAACCTTTATAAACTGGTAAAGGTCAAAGGTATATAGATACACTAAGAAAGGGTTTATAAAGTAGTAAAAGTCAAAAGGATATAGTTAGTGATATAAATAAAGTAGA
>NW_001860821.1:0-945 GCF_000209125.1 Entamoeba dispar SAW760
TATATATTATTATCTTATTCCTTATTCATTTCTACTTTTATCTTATTATACTTAAACCTCTTATTATTTAATCTCTTTATGTATACATCCTTTATATTATCCATATATATATTATATCTTATCTTTTATATATTATATATTATATATTATATATCTTCCTTTTTATATATTATATATTATATCTTATCTTTTATATATTATATATTATATCTTATATCTTATATATGTTTATAACTTTATATGTTTATGAGTTAGACTCCTTATTATTATCTTTCCACTTATTATTCCCTTCTATATCTTAGTATTTCTATCTTCTATATACTACTATCCTATTTTATTACTATACTTCTATTTTACTACTATACTATTCGACTATATATTACTTCTTTATTCTACTATTCGACTATTCTCTCCTGTTTATCTATACACTAGATTACTACTATAGTACTTTCCTATTCTACTATACTACTATACTACTATTCTACTATTCTACTATACTACTATACTACTATACTACTATACTACTATACTACTATTCTACTATTCTACTATTCTACTATACTGTTATTCTACTATTCTACTATACTGTTATTCTACTATACTACTATTCTACTATTCTACTATTCTCCTATTTCCTGACTATCTATACACTATAAGCACTTGTGGTCCAATGGTATGACGTATCCCTGCCACGGATGAGACCCGGGTTCGATTCCCGGCAAGTGCACTTTTTATGCTCTTATACTTATGTATTATGACCCTTTAGACTAAAAAAATATCATCTATACTATATATATTATATATATTATATATACTATAACTATGTATATATTATTATCTTATTCCTTATTCATTTCTACTTTTATCTTATTATACTTAAACCTCTTATTATTTAATCTCTTTATGTATACATCCTTTATATATCATATATATATATATCTATCT
>NW_001860820.1:0-668 GCF_000209125.1 Entamoeba dispar SAW760
GAGTTAATGTCGTCATTTTAATAAAAAGTACTAAGTATTAATCACATTAATATGCACTCTACAAAAAGATAAAAATTATTAATTCTGGTCGCTTTCTATCTGAGATAATTTTTGACATGTTTCTGTCTAAATTAGACGAAAGAAGTTAAATGCGTCTGATTTTAATAAAAAGTACTAGGTATCTAGTAACTTTATATGGAACCTCCAAAAAATAAAGTTTTATCAGAAATGGTGAGGTTGTAGATGAGATACAAGTTCAACAATTTTATTGAAAAAAGGTGCACTTTTTTGATTTTAATAAAAAGTACTAGGTATCTATTACCTTACATCATGCACTTAAAAAATGCAGTTGTTATTAATTCTTGACGCAGTACATTTGAGATATTAATAATTATTAAAATAATAGTGTTCTATTTATAGATTATTTTTTGTTATTCATTGTAGAAATAACATTTTTTAAATCAAGATTTTATGAAGTATAAGTTATTTATTTTTAAATCAACATTTTTCAAAAAATCTTTTCTATTAAAAAACTATATTATTTTATTATTTAAACTATTTCAATTCAAACGTTAAAAAGATGAATAAAATCGTTCAATTTATCATTACAACATCATTAAATAAAGAGTTGTTTAGAATTCAATTCTGAACAACTTTTACCTTATAAA
>NW_001860819.1:0-973 GCF_000209125.1 Entamoeba dispar SAW760
AAAAGGGATATATAAGTTATATAAATGTTATAAGTTATATAAATGTTATAAGTTATATAAATGATATAAGTTATATAAATGATATAAGTTATATAAATGATATAGATATGATATAGATATAGATATAGATATGATATATAAAAGACATAAGAAAGATAAGATATAAAATAAACAGACTAGGAATAATAATAAAAGTACATAGTCATATAATAATATAATAATATAAGAAAATATATGATAGTCATAGTCATAAGTAAGTAGGATAACGGTAGGTTCATATCAAGTAGGATACACCCGTTCCCATCCGAACACGGAAGTAAAGATGCTTAGAGCCTGATCAGTACCATTATGTTCACACAGATGGGAACGTCAGGTAATCTACCTTTTTGTTTTTATATAGAGAGTTTTTTTTTAAATAAAGGAATAAAGGAATAAAGGAATATAGAAATATAGAAATATAGAAATAAAGGAATATAGAAATAAATACATACATAGATATATAAATAAAGATATATATAAATAAATAAATAAAGAAATATATATATATATATAAATAAAGAAATATATATATAATAGAATATAAAGGTTATAGAAGTTGAAAGGGATTAAAGTAAAGTAATCTAGTCAATAAAAAGACGAGCTTGGCAGGGATCGAACCTGCAATCCCCAGATTCGTAGTCTGATGCGTTTCCATTGCGCCACAAGCCCTATAACATTCATAAAATACTGGGAAGATAAAAAAAGGGATATATAAGTTATATAAATGTTATAAGTTATATAAATGTTATAAGTTATATAAATGATATAAGTTATATAAATGATATAAGTTATATAAATGATATAGATATGATATAGATATAGATATAGATATGATATATAAAGACATAAGAAAGATAGATATAAATAACAGACTAGGATATATAAAGTACATAGTCATATATATATATATATAGAATATATGATAGTCATAGTC
>NW_001860818.1:0-956 GCF_000209125.1 Entamoeba dispar SAW760
TTACACTGCGTGAATCCTTTCCCACCAAAGTTTCCCTTTCGGCTTCAATCCGTTCAAGTATAGTTCACCATCTTTCGGGTCCTAACATATTTACTTCTTCTATTGAAAGATACTATTGCTAAATGTATTTCTACACTCTCATAGTTTTTCGTTTTCTCTTCATGTTATAGCTTTCCTGCTATTCTCATTCGCATCCATGTTAGACTCCTTGGTCCGTGTTTCAAGACGGGTAGATAATTTACTTCTTCAAGAGTTTCTATTCTCGGGATTAAATGTATTAATCTTACCTTAAATAGCTTTTATCATTCCATTATTATTGGATTTTTACTTTTAATTCACAATTAAATACTAAGATTTCTCTTAATATTCTCGTTTATTAATAATCACTATAAATGAAATAATTCTCTTGCTCTTAATAATTTCCTATATTACAAATTTCAATACAATCTTATTAAATATACTACTTATATATCTAATCTTTTTATATTTTTATTTATAATACATTCTACTATTTTTCTTATAAATTATCCGTTCACATATTACTCTTTCAAGCTCTTTTCACTCTTTTTCCAAAGTTCTTTTAAGTTTTCCTTCACAGTACTTCTTTGCTATCAGTTTTCCTGTAATATTTAGACTTTGATGAATACTATCACCTTTTCGATTTATACTTCCAAATAAATTTACTCTTTTCTAAACTATATTCTTTTCAAAATATATTTAAATTGACGAGGCTTTCACTCTCTCTGGCTCAGCATTCGTTCTGAATTCAATCTAAATTATCTCTTTTAAATATAATTTTTCTTTTAGTTACACTCTGAATAATTTAAGACTAGCCTCACACATTGCTGTATTCTTCTAACCTTTTTACAATTATCCATTTTTATCAACTTGGTCTTTTTCTTTTTCATTCGCCATTACTTAAGAAATCATTGTTATTTTTTCTTCCTTCCCTTATT
>NW_001860817.1:0-995 GCF_000209125.1 Entamoeba dispar SAW760
TATAGAATAACATAAGATGATAGGATTAATAAGAATAAAGATATCGATACCGACCATAGCTCAGTTGGTAGAGCGGAGGACTGTAGTTGTAGAATAGAATTCCTTAGGTCACTGGTTCGAATCCGGTTGGTCGGATCAGTTTTTATACTAATACATAGGTAAAGAACTAATATACTAATACATAGGTGTACAAGTAATATACTAATAGATAAAATTTTTATACTAATAGTAATAGTAATAGTAATAGTAATAAATAGGAGTTTTATACTAATAGATAAGAATAGGTGTGAAAAGAAATAAATAAATATATATATATATATAAGGATGTATATAGGAAAGTACATAGACATAAATAATAATAAACATAAACATAAACATAAATATAAATATAAATATAATATAGAAGAACATAATAATAATAATAATAATAATAATAATATATAATATATAATATACATATAAAGAAATATAAACATATAGATATATACATAAGCATAGAGTAATAAAGTAAAAGATAATATAAGTCTAATAAGTAATATAAGTAATATAAATATAATAAGAATAAAGTCAAAGTCGCATATATACATGGTATAGTAATCCATTGTGGTGTAGTTGGTAACATACAAGCCTTTCACGTTTGTGCCCCGGGTTCGATTCCCGGCGATGGAATTTTTTAGCATTAATATAAAGTATAAGTAGTAATAATATAAAGTATAAGTAGTAATAATATAAAGTATAAGTAGTAATAATATAAAGTATAAGTAGTAATAATATAAAGTAAAGGTAGTAATAATATAAAGTAGATAAAGTATAGGTAATAATAAATAGATAGTAATAAGAAAATAATAAATGAGGAAGTATATAAAGAATATAAATATAAACATATATACATATATACATATATACATATATACATATATACATAATAACATATACATATACATATACATATACATAATACATATACATATATAGTCATATAGTATAATAGTCAT
>NW_001860816.1:0-714 GCF_000209125.1 Entamoeba dispar SAW760
AAAAAAATAATGATTAATATTAAAAAGAAATACATAATGAAGATAAAATAAAATAAATAAATCATGAATAATAACTAATACAGATTAAGATAATTGTTAAACAGAATTTAATTTAAAGAATGAGATATAAAGATATTAAATAATTTTTTAATAGTCTTTAATAAAAATAATCATTCATATCTCAAAAAATGTCAACGAAAGTATAAAAATTTATAAGGTAAAAGTTGTTCAGATATTAATTTTAAACAAGTGATTTATTAATAAAAATTTATAAAAAATGATACTTCTATCATGATTTTTTTGAGACACAAAAAATGACTTATCTTAAATATACATCGTTTTTCATATAATATAAAATAATAATTATAATACTGATATATCAAATAAAATAATTGTTTTGTAGATAAAGTATTGAAGGACGTATAGATGAGTAGAGTCAATATTTTTTGTCACTGAGTCAATTTTATCATATCTCTGTAACAAGGTTGTTTTAATGAAAACTTATAAGGTAAAAAATGTTCTTGGAGGTAATCTGAAGACCTCATTTTTTAACAATTTTTTCATGATTATTTCATCATTTTATTTAACATAATTATGTATGAGAAATGAATTGTTTAGAATTCAATTCTGAACAACTTTTACCTTATAAATTTTTATACTTTCGTTGACATTTTTTGAGATATGAATGATTATTTCTATTCAAGACTATTAAAA
>NW_001860815.1:0-957 GCF_000209125.1 Entamoeba dispar SAW760
TAATATAGTTTTTTATAGAAAAGATTTTTTGAAAAATGTTGATTTAAAAATAAATAACTTATACTTCATAAAATCTTGATTTAAAAAATGTTATTTCTACAATGAATAACAAAAAATAATCTATAAATAGAACACTATTATTTTAATAATTATTAATATCTCAAATGTACTGCGTCAAGAATTAATAACAACTGCATTTTTTAAGTGCATGATGTAAGGTAATAGATACCTAGTACTTTTTATTAAAATCAAAAAAGTGCACCTTTTTTCAATAAAATTGTTGAACTTGTATCTCATCTACAACCTCACCATTTCTGATAAAACTTTATTTTTTGGAGGTTCCATATAAAGTTACTAGATACCTAGTACTTTTTATTAAAATCAGACGCATTTAACTTCTTTCGTCTAATTTAGACAGAAACATGTCAAAAATTATCTCAGATAGAAAGCGACCAGAATTAATAATTTTTATCTTTTTGTAGAGTGCATATTAATGTGATTAATACTTAGTACTTTTTATTAAAATTGACGACATTTAACTTCTTTCATTTGGTTTAGATAAAAATAGAATAAATTAATATCTCAAATACATGACGATCACAATTAATAATTTTTATCTTTTTGCAGAGTGCTTTTGAAGATAATTGATATATAGTACTTTATATTAAAATCATAAAAAGTGCACCTTTTTTCAACAAATTTGTTGAATTAATATCTCTGCTACAACCTCACCATTTCTGATAAAACTTTATTTTTTGGAGGATCCACAGAACGATATTGGATACCTAGTACTTTTTATTAAAATCAAAAAAGTGCACCTTTTTTCAATAAAATTGTTGAATTAATATCTCTGCTACAACCTCACCATTTCTGATAAAACTTTATTTTTTGGAGGATCCACAGAACGATATTGGATACCTAGTACTTTATATTAAAATCAAAAAAGTGCACCTTTTT
>NW_001860814.1:0-1025 GCF_000209125.1 Entamoeba dispar SAW760
CAGTATTATATGCTGATGTTAAAGATTAAGCCATGCATGTGTAAGTATAAAGACCAAGTAGGATGAAACTGCGGACGGCTCATTATAACAGTAATAGTTTCTTTGGTTAGTAAAGTACAAGGATAGCTTTGTGAATGATAAAGATAATACTTGAGACGATCCAATTTGTATTAGTACAAAGTGGCCAATTTATGTAAGTAAATTGAGAAATGACATTCTAAGTGAGTTAGGATGCCACGACAATTGTAGAACACACAGTGTTTAACAAGTAACCAATGAGAATTTCTGATCTATCAATCAGTTGGTAGTATCGAGGACTACCAAGATTATAACGGATAACGAGGAATTGGGGTTCGACATCGGAGAGGGAGCTTTACAGATGGCTACCACTTCTAAGGAAGGCAGCAGGCGCGTAAATTACCCACTTTCGAATTGAAGAGGTAGTGACGACACATAACTCTAGAGTTGAGTAAAATCAATTCTTGAAGGAATGAGTAGGAGGTAAATTCTCCTACGAAATCAATTGGAGGGCAAGTCTGGTGCCAGCAGCCGCGGTAATTCCAGCTCCAATAGTGTATATTAAAGTTGCTGTGATTAAAACGCTCGTAGTTGAATTAAAATGTGATTTTATACATTTTGAAGACTTTACATTAAGTGAAGTTTCTAGAAATGTTAAATTAAAATCAAAGAAGGAGACAATTCAAGTAATTGAGTTGTCATTACTTTGAATAAAATAAGGTGTTTAAAGCAAAACATTATGTTAATGAATATTCAAGCATGGGACAATGCTGAGGAGATGTCAATTAGACATTTCGAGAGAAGGATTAAAAGGAACAATTGGGGTGATTCAGAAAATAACGGGAGAGGTGAAAATCCATGATCGCTATAAGATGCACGAGAGCGAAAGCATTTCACTCAACTGGGTCCATAATCAAGAACGAAAGTAGGGATCGAAGACGATCAGATACCGTCGTAGTCTACTATAACGATGTCACCAAGATGGATGAAATCAGATGTACAAAGAT
>NW_001860813.1:0-976 GCF_000209125.1 Entamoeba dispar SAW760
TAAAGCTCTTTACTTCTTCTCTCTTTTACCCACTAGCTACTTCTCACTTCTACTAATATTTGCTTTTAATATACTCTTTTATTTTGGATATTGAATATCATATATACCTTGAAGTTCATAAGTATACTTTCAAGCATTCAAAGTTTGGATATTCACATTTTATTGTTCCTATCACTTATCGCAATTCATTGCGTTCTTCATCGCACAGGAAACTAAACTATCCAAAGTAATATTTTATTATACTTTTTCTTTCTTCTTATATTCTAATTCCTTTTATTCTTACTTTTATTATTTTCTTTGTAGATTATCTTATTCTATAAATTTCTTGTTTTATTTTAAAAGATTATTTCTTTTCTTTTAATGATCCTTCCGCAGGTTCACCTACGGAAACCTTGTTACGACTTCTCCTTCCTCTAAATAAGGAGATTTAAATCCATTTTTCTATCTATAAGACAGAATCCTAGAATTTCACCTCTTTATTCAATCGGTAGGAGCGACGGGCGGTGTGTACAAAGGGCAGGGACGTATTCATCTCGAGTTAATGACTCGATATTACAAGGAATTCCTCGTTCAAAACAAATAATTCCAATCATTTATCCCTGTCATGTACGTTCTTTTGAGTTTTCCTTAACTATTTCAATCTCGGTACACCACTTACTATCCCTACCTATTAGACATAGCCTAATAAATAAGGTGTAAATGATAAAATGCTCTCTAGTAACTCCATTGTAGCGCGCGTGCGGCCCAAGATGTCTAAGGGCATCACAGACCTGTTATTGCTGAATGCTTCCTTTTTCTTTTTCCCACGTTAAAAGAGTTCTAATCGAAATTAGATAACTAACAATTAAAATAGGACAATTGAAATGTGTCCCTTTAAGAAGTGGTACTTACGCACCTGTTCTTGCGAACATTTCTGTCTTATAGACAGAAAACTAATTAATAGGTTTCAGTCTCGTTCGTTACCGGAATTAACCTG